>NW_016107921.1:176918-203029 GCF_001604975.1 Cebus imitator | reverse complement strand
CCAGGCTGGAGTTCAATGGCACGATCTTAGCTCACCACAACCTCTGCCTCCTGGATTCAAGTGATTCTTCTGCCTCAGCCACCCAAGTAGCTGGGATTGCAGGCATGTGCCACCACTCCCGGCTAATTTTGTATTTTTAGTAAAGATGGGATTTCTCCATGTTGGTCAGGCTGGTCTCGAACTCCTGACCCCAGGTGACTGGCCTGCCTTGGCATTTTAAAGTGCTGGGATTACAGGTGTGAGCCACTGCACCTGGCCTACCTCCATTGTTTTTAAAAATAAATTTGCTGTCATTTCTCTCTTTGGCAATCTGTACACTACGTGTCTTTTTTTCTTTGGCTGCCTCTAAGGTTTTCTCTTTCCCAATAGTTTTAATGAGTTTGATTCAAATGTGCCTTAGTTTAGTTTTCATTATGTTCCTTGTGTTTTCAGTTTGTTGAGTGTCTTGGATCTATGGGTTTATGCTTTTTGTTAAGTTTGTTTCTTTTCTCAAATTTTTTTTTGTCAACCCTCACCCTCAACCTTGCACCCTTTGGGGACATCTCCAGTTGCATGTATATTAAGTTTCTTGAGACTGTTGTCACTGTTAATTTTGTTTGGTCTTTTACTTTGTTTTGTTTTAGATAGTTTCTATTATTGTCTTCAAGTTTATTGACCTTTTACTCTAAAATGTCTAATCAGCTTTTATATGATGTATGTTTCATATTAGATATTGTATTAATAATTCCCAAAGTTAAATATCTTTCTTTTTTTTATTATACTTTAAGTTCTGGGGCACATATGTAGATTGTGCAGGTTTGTTACAGATGTATACACATGCTATGGTGGTGGTTTGTTGCATCCATTGCCCTGTCATCTACATCAAGTATTTCTCCTAATGCTATCCCTACCCAATCCCCCTACCACCTGCTATTCCTCACCTATCCCCCCAGCTCCCAGACCCTGGTGTGTGATGTCCCCCTCCCTGTGTCCGTGTTTTCTCATTTTTCAGGACCCACTTATGAGTGAGAACATGCTCATAAGTGGGTGCTGAAAAATGAGAACACACGGACACAGGGAGGGGGACATGGGTGTTTGGTTTTCTGTTCTTGTGTCAGTTTCCTGAGAATGATGGTTTCCAGTTTATCCATGCCTCCTGCAAAGTACATGAACTCATCCTTTTTTTCATGGATGCATAGTATTTCATGGTGTATCTGTGCCACATTTTCTTTATTCAGTCTATTATTGATGGGCATTTGGGTTGGTTCCAAGTCTTTGCTATTGTGAACAGCGCCACAATAAACATACACATGCATGTGTCTTTATAGTAGAATAATTTATAATCCTTTGGGTACATACCCAGTAATGGGATTGCTGGGTCAAATAGTGTTTCTATTTCTAAATCCTTGAGGAATTGCCACACTGTCTTCAACGATGGTTGAATTAATTTACACTCCCACCAACAGTGTAAAATTGTTCCTATTTCTCCACATCCTCTCCAGCATCTGTTGTCTTCTGATTTTTTAATGATCACCTTTCTAACTGGCATGAGGTTGTATCTCAATGTGGCTTTGATTTGCATTTCTGTAATGATGAGTTATGATGAGCATTTTTTCATATGTTTGTTTACTGCATAAATGTCTTCTTTTGAAAGGTGTTTGTTAATATTCTTTACCTACTTTTGAATGGGTTTATTTGTTTTTTCCTTGTAAATCTGCTTTAGTTCTTTGTAGATTCTTGATATTAGCCCTTTGTCAGATGGGTAGATTGCAAAGATTTTTTTACCATTCTATTGGTTGCCAGTTCACTCTAATGATTGTTTCTTTTGCTCTCAGAAGCTCTTAAGTTTAATTAGATCTCATTTGTTTATTTTGGCTTTTGTTGCCATTGCTTTTGGTGTTTTAGTCATGAAGTCCTTGCCCATGCATATGTCCTGAATGCTATTGCCTAGGTTTTCTTCTAGAGTTTTTATGGTGTTAAGCCTAATGTTTAAATCTTTAATCTATCTGGTGTTAATTTTTGTATAAGGTGTAAGGAAGGGATCCAGTTTCAGCTTTTTGCATATGGCTCATCAGTTTTCCCATCACTATTTATTAAACAGGGAATCCTTTCCCCATTGCATGTTTTTGTCGTTTGTCAAAGATCAGAAGACTGTAGTTGTGTGGTGTTCTTTCTGAGGCCTCTGTTCTGTTCCACTGGTCTAGATCTTTGTTTTGGTACCAGTACCATACTATTTTGATTACAGTAGCCTTGTAATATAGTTTGAAGTCAGATAACATGATGCCTCCAGCTTTCCCCTCCCCCTTAGGATTGTGTTGCCTCTGCAGGCTCTTTTTGGGTTCCATATGAAGTTTAAGTTGATTTTTTTTCCCCAAGTCTGTGAAGAAGAAAATTGGTAGCTTGATGGGGATAGCATTAAATGCATAAATTACTTTGAGCAGTATGGCCATTTTCATCACATTGATTCTTCCTAACCATGAACATGGAAAGTTTTTCCATCTGTTTTTGTCCTCTCTTATTTCCTTGAGCAGTGGTTTGTAGTCCTCCTTGAAGAGGTCCTTCATATCCCTTGTTAGTTGTATATCTAAGTATTTTATTCTTTTTGTAGCAGTTGTGAATGGGTGTTCACTCATGATTTGGCTCTCCATTTACCTATTATTGGTGTATAGAAATGCTTGTAATTTTTTTACATTGATTTTGTATCCTGAGACTTTGCTGAAGTTGCTTATCAGCTTAAGGATATTTTGGGCTGAGATGATGGGGTTTTCTAAATATACCATCATGTCATCTGCAAACAAAGACAATTTGACATCCTCTCTTTCTATTTAAATACAATTTATTTCTTTCTCTTTTCTGATGGCTCTAGCCAGAATTTCCAATTCTGTGTTGAATAGGAGTGGTAACAGAGAGCATCTTTGTCCCGTGCCAGTTTTCAAAGGAAATGCTTCCAGTTTTTGTCCAGTCAGCATTATATTGGCTGTGGTTTTGTCATAAATAGCTCTTATTATTTTGAGATACGATTGATTGATACCTAATTTATTGAGAGTTTTTAGCATAAAAAGCTGTTGAATTTTGTCAAAGGCCTTATCTGTATCTATTGAGATAATCATGTGGATTTTGTCTTTGGTTCTGTTTATGTGATGGATTACCATTATAGATTTGTGGATGTTGAACCAGGATTGCATCCCCAGGATGAAGCTGACTTTGATTGTGATGGATAAGCTTTTTGATGCGCTGTTAGATTTGGCCTGCAAGTATTTTATTGAATATTTTTGTATCAACGTTCTTCATGGATAGTGTCCTGAAATTTTCTTTTTTTGTTGCATCTCTGCCAGGTTTTGGTATCAGGATGATGTAGGTCTCCTGAGTTAGGGAGGGTGCCCTCTTTTTGTATGGTTTGAAATGGTTTCAGAAGGAATGATATCAGCTACTCTTTTTACCTCTGGTAGAATTCGGCTGTGAACCCATCTGGTCTTAGACTGTTTTTGGTTGGTAGGCTAGTAATTTCTGCCTCAACTTCAGCCCTTGTTATTGGTCTATTCAGTGATTCAACTTCTTCCTGGTTTAGTCTTGGGAAAGTGTAAGTGTCCAGGAATTTATCCATTTCTTCAAGATTTACTGGTTTATTTGCATAGAGGTGTTGGTAGTAATCTCTGATGGTAGTTTTATTTCTGTGGGATTGGTGGTAATAACCCCTTTATCATTTTTTTATTGCATCTATTTGTGACTTCTCTCTTTTCTTTTTTATTAATCTGGCTAGTGGTCTATCTATTTTGTTGATCTTTTCAAAAAACCACCTCCTGGATTTATTGATTTTTTTGAAGGTTTTTTGGTGTCTCTATCACCTTCAGTTATGCTCTGATCATGGTTATTTCTTGTCTTCTGCTAGCTTTTGAGGTTTTTTTGATCTTGCTCCTTTAGCTCTTTCAACTTTGATGATAGGGTGTCGATTTTAGATCTTTCCTTGCTTCTCATGTGGGCATTTATTGCTATAAATTTTCCTCTAGACACTGCTTTAAATGTGTCCCAGAGATTCTGGTATGTTGTGTCTTTGTTCTCATTGGTTTTGAAGCACATCTTTATTTCTGCCTTCATTTTATTATTTATCCAGTTGTCACTCAGGAGCAGGTTGTTTAATTTCCATGCAGTTGTGCAGTTTTGCGTGAATTTCTTAATCCTGAGTTCTAATTTGATTGTACTTTGGCCTGAGAGACTGCTTGTTATGATTTCTGTTCTTTTGCATTTACTGAGGAGTGTTTTACTTCTGATTATGTAGTCAATTTTAGGTAAGTGCGATGGGGTGCTGAGAAGAATGTATATTCTGTGGATTTGGGGTGGAGAGTTCTGTGGATGTCTATCAAGTCTACTTGGTCCAGATCTGAGTTCAAGTCCTGAATAGCCTTGTTAAGTTTTCTGTCTCACTGATCTGTCCAGTATTGAAAGTGGGGTGTTAAAGTCTCCCACTATTATTGTGTGGGAGTTTAAGTCTCTTTGTAGGTCATTAAGAACTTGCTTCATATATCTCGGTACTCCTGTATTGGGTGCATATATATTTAGGATAGTTAGAGCTTCTTGTTGCATTGATCCTTTTATCATTGTGTAATGCCCTTCTTTGCCTCTTTTGATCTTTGTTGGTTTAAAGTCTGTTTTATCAGTGACTAGGATTGCAACCCCTGCTTTTTTTCCCTCTCTCCATTTGCTTGATAAATTCTTCCTCCCTCCCTTTATTTTGAGCCTAAGTGTGATTTTGCACATGAGATGGGTTTCCTGAATACAGCACACCAATGGGCCTGACTTTTTATCCGATTTGCCAGTCTGTGTCTTTTGATTGGGGCATTTAGCCCATTTACATTTAAGGTTAATATTGTTATTTGTGAATTTGATCCTGCTATTTTGATGATGGCTGGTTGGTTTTCCCCTTAGTTGATGCAGTTTCTTCATAGTGTCGATGGTCTTTTCAGTTTGGTATATTTTTGCAGTGGCTGGTACTTGTTCCTTTCCATGTTTAGTGCTTCTTTCAGGAGCTCTTGCAGGGCAGGCCTCGTGGTGACAAAATTTCTCAGCAGTTGTTTGTCCATAAAGGATTTTATTTCTCCTTTGCTTATGAAGCTTAGTTTGGCTGGATATGAAATTCTAGGTTGAAAGTTCTTTTCTTTAAGGATGTTGAATATTGGCCACCACTCTCTTCTGTCTTGTAGGGTTTCTGCTGAGAGATCTGCTATGAGTCTGATGGGCTTCCCTTTGTGGGTGACCCAACCTTTCTCTCTGGCTGCCTTCACATTTTTTCCTTCATTTCAATCCTCACGTATCTGATGATTATGTGCCTTGGGGTTGCTCTTCTTGAGGAATATCTTTGTGGTGTTCTCTGTATTTTCTGTATTTGAATGGTGGCCTGCCTTGCTAGGTTGGGGAAGTTATCCTGGATAATATTCTGAAGAGTGTTTTCCAATTTGGTTTCATAATCCCATCACTTTTTGTAGATTTGTTTTTGTTTTACATTATCCCATATTTCTTGGAAGCTTTGTTTATTTCTTTTCACTCTTTTTCTCTGTCTTCTCATTTTATTTTATTGAGTTGATCTTCAATCTCTGATATCCTTTCTTCTGCTTGATTGATTCGGCTATTGAAATTGGTGTGTGCTTCACGAAGTTCTTGTGCTGTGTTTTTCCACTCCATCAGGTCATTTATGTTCTTCTCTAAATTGGTATGCTAGTTAGCATTCCATCTAACCTTTTTTCAAGGTTCTTAGTTTCTTTGCATTGGGTTAGAACATGCTCCTTTAGCTTGGAGAGGTTTGTTATTACCCACCTTCTGAAGCCTGCTTCTGTCATTTCATCACACTCATTCTCCATCCAGTTTTGTTCACTTGCTGGTGAGGGGTTGTGATCCCTTGGAGGAGAAGAGGTGTTTTGGCTTTTGGTGATTTCAGTCTTTTTGCACCAGTTCCTTCACATCTTCACGGATTTATCTATCTTTGGTCTTTTAAGTTAGTGACTTTTGGGTGGGGTTTCTGAGTGGATATCCTTTCTGTTGATGTTGAAGCTGTTTCTTTCTGTTAGTTTTCCTTCTTCCAGTCAGGCCCCTCTGCTACAGGTCTGCTGTTTGCGGGAGGTCCACTCCAGACCCTGCTTGCCTGGGAATCACCTGTGGGGGCTGCAGAACAGCAAAGATTGCTACCTGTTCTTTCCTCTGGTAGCTTCATCCCAAATTAGTACCTGCCAGATGTCAGCCAGAACTCTCCTGTATGACGTGTCCCCCAGTTAGGATACATGGTGAGTCAGGGAGCCAGTTGATGAGGCAGCCTGTCCCTTAATGGAGCTCAAGCACTGTTCTGGCAGATCCATCACTCCCTTCAGGACTGCCGGGCAGGGACGTTTAAGTCTACTAAAGAGGAACCCACAACTCCCCGTTTTTTCAGGTGCTCTGTCCCAGGAAGGTAGGGGATTTGTAAGTCCTCAACTGGCTGCTGTCTTTTTTTTCTGAGATGCCCTGCCCAGCAAGAAGGGAATCTTCTTGACAGTTTGCCTGCAGAGACCTCACTGAGCTGCAGTGCTGGGCTCTGCCCAGCTGTGTAAACTTCCCTGTGGCTTTGTTTACATAGGCAATGTTGAAACTGCCTACTGGAGCCTCGGCAATGGTGGGTGCCCCTCCCGACACCAAGCTTGAACATCCCAGGTCGAGCTCAGGCTGTTGTGCTGGGTGCAAGAGTTTCAAGCCAGTGGATTTTAGCTTGGCCTTGTAGGCGCTGAAGGGAGTTTCCTGATCTGCAGGTTGTGTAGGCCATGAGAAAAGTGCAATATGTAAGCCAGAGTGCTGGAAAAGTCCCTATTGGCTTTCCTTGGCTGGGAGGGTGAGTTCTCCAGCCCCTTGCGCCTCCCAGTTGAGGCAGTGCCCCACCCTGCTTTGGCTTGCACACCTTGGGCTATTCCTGCTGTCTAACCAGTCCCAATGAGATGAACCTGGTACCTCAGTTGGAAATGTGGAAAGCACTGTTCTGGTGCACTCTCACTGGGAACTGCAGACTGGAGCTGTTCCTATTCATCCCTCTTGATTTGTTCCATCAAGTTAAATATCTTTTGTATCTGTCCTACATGTGCTCATGCTTTCACTTACTTTGTGAACACATGAAATATAGTATTAACTATTTTAATTAATTTATTCTTGTGCTAATTCTATCATCTATATAATTTCTGGGTTAGTTTTAAGTCACAGATCTTTCTCCTCATTATGGATTTTAATTCTGATTTTTGCATTCTTTGTAATTTTTGATTGGATATCAAATAGTGTGGATTTTAACATTTTATAAGTGCTGGATATTTTATATTCCTTTATATGTTTTTGAATTTTGTTCTAGGACCTAGTCAAGTTACTTAAAGAGTCTGAGTTTCCTAGTGCTGCTATAACAAATTACCACAAACTGAATGGTTTAAAACAACAGAGGTATATTTTCTTACGGTAATTGAGGCCAAAAATATAAAATCAAGATGTTAGCAGAGCCATACTTCCTTCAAAGGAAGTGGCAGATAATCCGGTACTTACCTCTTCCAGCTTCTGGTGGCTTTTTTGGCACTCTTGGACTTGAGGCCCCAGCACTTCAGTCTCTGCCTCAAATCATCTTTTCCTCTGAGTGTTTGCCTCTATCCTGGAAGGACACTTCTAATGACATTTAGGGTCCACCCAGATAATCCAGGGTAATCTCTTCATTTCAAAATCCTCAACTGAATTACGTCTGCAAATACCCCTTTCCCAAATAAATTCTTATTTACAACTTCAGGGATTAGAACTTGATATCTTTGGTGACCACGATTATAACGTATAAGGATAAATTAGTCCCCTGTTATTCTAATTTGGCCAGAAGCAAAAGTCTGCAGGGAAATATAAAGTAACAAGCAAAAGGTCTATGGAGTGAACAAGGAAGAAACCCTGAGGATTTCATTCACCAATTCAATTTGTTAAAAAATATTTACTGAACACCTAATATGTGATGAGTATATAGGAAAAAAATACTCACATCTTCATGGAGCTAACATTCTAATGGGAGGAGACTAATAATGAAACAAACAAATCAAACACATATTCTTCACAGTGATGAGGACTATGGGAAAAAATAAAGCAAGGGAGGGATATGAAATGAACTCCAGGGATGGGGAACAGGTTTTTAAAATTTATAATTTTAAATAGAGAGGGCAGGGAAGGTCTGATTGAAAACAGAATATTTGAGTAAAGATCTGAAATGAAGTGAGAAAGTGAGGCATGCACATATCTGATGAAGATGTTTCAGATAGATGGAACGGTATGTACAAGAGCCCTGAGTTGGGAATGTACCTGGTGAGTATGGAGAAACTGGCTGGAAAGCCAGCATCAGCTGGGGCAGAATGAGCCACACTGTGGGGTGGGGAGGGTGAAAGTCCAATAGGACATTGAGAACTACATGTAATGATTTCGGCTTTCACTTGAGTAAGATGGAAAGTCATTTGGAATACCATGAAATGATTTAGGCTTTAAAAGGATTTCTTTGACTGTGGTGTTGGGAAGAGATCGGGAATAGAGTATGGAAGCAGAAGGATCTGACAGGACGGAATAATTCAGTGAAAGAATATTTGTAGCTTAAATTAGGATGGCAGTGAGGGTGTGAGATGGCTTAAATTCTGCTGAAGTTTGAGCCAACAGGATTTGTTTGTGGATTACATGTGGGGTATGAGAGAAGGAGAGGCATTCAGAAGAAATCTAGGGTTTTCGGCCTGAGCAGTGAGGCATAAAGTTGCTATTAGTTGAGATGGAGAAGACTGTGAGAGGGGCAGGTCTGAGAATAAAGAGCAGAAGTTTATTTTTGAATACTTAAGTGTGAGGTGCCAATTATACATCAAGTTGAGATGTTAAAGAGATCATTGGATATACCAAGTCTGGCATTTAGAGGAGAGGTCTGGTTTGGACATACATATTCAAGAGTCCTCTGATAGCAAATGGAATGGAACATAATTATTATGTTTAGGAACCTATTAAATTTAGGAAGCATTGGGTATCTTCAAGCCTCTTCTCTTTTAACCTAAGGGGTTATATGGAAAATGTTTCTAAGCATATTGTATCCTACCTGTTCAATGTTCATTGACAAAACAAAATATAGAACAAGGAAAAATGTAGAATAGAATTGAGCTAGAGGAAGTGCAATAGTTGATGAGAAAATTTCTGGAATTTAACATAAACTAGATAATTAAGTTCCCACAGGATGGGTATTATCGCCCCATTTTATGGGTGGGGAAACTGACTTTTAAAGGGGTCAAGCAACATGCTCAAACTCACAAGGTCAGTGAATTGTGGAGCTAGGATTCAAATCCAGCAGATCTGTCTAACTCTGAAGTCCAAGTCCTTCCTTGACTCAATGAGGCCTTCCAGCCAAACAGTTTAACGGTAGAAATCGTAGCATGTTTAGGGATTGGGGCACACTTGTTTACATAGGAGGTCAAGCTTTCTCGAAATGATCTAGACTAATTTCTACAAAATGGGGCCAGGAAAGTCATAATTAGAAATATTCATTATTTGAGAACTACTTCCATTATTGGGCTGAAAGCAAAGGATGTGTATATCTTACCACCTGGTTACATGAGATCATGAATGAACAAAATAGAATTAAGATTGATTATAAAGAGAAACATAGAAAGAGAGCCCAGCTCTTTTCTAACTTTACCGCTATTGATACCAGGCCAGAAAACTTTTCAATCAAGGAACACCACGTTAGCCAATTTTAATTTAAAGTCTCTCAAACATTAAAACCCCACCTCCCCCACTTCTGTCATTGTGCCATGCCAGATTGGCAAGACCATTTGTAAGGGAAGCAAAGTATCCTGGTGAACAGGCCACCTTGCCGGGAGGCTCTGCAGACCTTGTCAACAATGAGGCTGCTTATTCTTGCTGTCTTTTCTTCTTAGGTCCTCTATAAAAGGTATAGTTGTTTATCACCTATTGCAATACCTCAGAATCAAATGTCAGTGATATCAATACCTGGTGATAAGAGAGCTCATTCAAGGTGAAATGGCAGATACCACTTGGTTTGTTTATCATGCAGTACAAGGGGAAGAAAGAAGGGGAAACAGGGAAGATGGAGCAATGTCTCTCACAAAAGGAGATGGATGCAGTGTGCCAACAGCCCTTCCTTTCCAGAACACAAAAGGAACCACTGTTACTAACTTTGTATTTTGGTCTTGACAGGAGACACCTGATCCTAGTTTAGGATTTATTTCAATGGCTGGACTAAAGCAGTCTGTACTGACATAAAGGGACCTGGAACACCCACATGTCCTACCAGTCCCATGCTTGGGAGATAGTGTAGGCTGCATCTGCAGAAGATCTTTGCTGCTTACTACAACTCTGGGGTCTTCAGGAGTTCACCTGAAATTTGTGAACTCTACAGTGAATATGGCTTACTTGCTCTCTCCCTCTGGCTCTGTTTCTTTGAGTTTCTTTTCCAGCATTAAGGACTCCTAACCAAATGACCTCATGGTATTCCTTTCCCCATCAACTTTAGCCCAAGTAAAATAGATTTTTTATTTATTTATTTTTTGCTTTGGTTTCTCTGGCAGGTCTTGTGGACAGGGCTCTAAGCAGATGCCAGCATTAGAAAAATATTTGTGTTCTTCAACTTTCCTGATACCTGGTATAGGAAATTCAGTTAAGAAAGATAGCAGTCAGGAAAAGGTTTATATTACAGGATCCAGTGGCACAAAGCCACAGGAAACAAGAAATAGTGGGCACTGAAACACTGACAAAAATTTTACATCCTTGTCACACTGAGTCTGATCTGTGTTGCCCTGGGGAATGCGAAGCACTTACAAAGAGCCAGTATTGACTAATGCCTGGAGATTTCACTTTGAAATTGATAGTGTCTGGGGTAAATTCACACAGCACATGATTTCCCCCACAAAAGTTAATTTTCTAGAAAAACGTTCTGAAGAATGAAATGCCTAGATGCTCAGTAGCTTAAAAAGTAATGCAGGTTAAGCTGACATTCTGAGGAGATACCTCCATAGGGGAGCTGACGTTTAGTGTGGGCTCCAGCCATGCCCAGCCAAATAAGCAGTATTTTCTGGCAGCCCCAGCGAGAGCCACCACCAGTTCTTTTGTTTAACACAATCCAAGAGTGCAATTAACAGTTTCTATGACTTGGACTTCAGAGCCTTCAAGTTACAAGAGGATAAACAAGTAGGAAAGAAAAGGGAGATGCCAATGTTTCAGAAATTATGATCTTCAAAGAAGGAGAAACAATTCACAGGGAAAGTGGTCAGAAATGTGATATCCTTTCTGTGAGAGCACAAGGACAGCCCAAACTGCCAAACCACTGTATCTGAGGAGGCGTTACTGGGACCGAGGTTTCCAGAAATCTTTGAATGGCTCATTTATTTTACTGAGGTTAAAGTTGATGGGTAGTTTAAGGGTAGAAATCATGGCATATTTGGGGATCTGGTGTCTGATCTCCTGGGATGCGCATGCTCCAGTATTTACATGTTAAATTATATGTCATTTTATGCTGACTTACTTTCCTTTAATTTATACTCTTTCCTTTAGTTAAGGCTATGTGTTTGTGTCTGTTCAATTATTTGTACTGCGGAGACTGTGGATTTGATTGCTGTTCCGGCAAGCAGGCTTTCATTAGCTAGGAAGCACTTGGGAATTACTCACTGCAATGTGCCATGCAAACGCATGCGTGTGAGTGTGCATACATGGTGTGTGTGTGTCTGTGAGAGAGAGAGAGAAAGCAAGCTGAGGAGGAAGGATGGTCTATCTCTCTTTGCTTTTAAATCCAAATTTCCTCTGCTTGGTGTATATGCCACAGAGTCAGCAGAGAGAGGTGAAGTTTTCTGTGTGCTAAACCCTGCGCTAAGGATGAATTTCTATTTCACCTGTAACTCAAGCTTCCCCAGGCTTCACCAATCTAACAGGATTATATTAATGGGAATAGACTAAATGTCACAGCCCCCACCTCTGCACACTCCCCACCCCTTACCACCGATGCACGACACAGAAACTCCAGCTCCATCAAAGTCTCACCCCGTGTTGGATACTCACCAATGGGATCTCACGTGCCCTCAGGAACAGTTGTTTTATGCTCTCCGGTTCAGGGTTTCATAGCTGGGGATCAAGATGCCATCTGAGAGTTACTTTGCCTCACCTGGCTTCAATGGTATCCTTGAGAGTCTAAATGTCCATGCCAAAGAATGAGGGGGTCACCTTTTTCTAGTGGCCCACATCAGCAACCTACAGGGTACCAAGGAATTATTTTATGGAGTTCTCACCAGGCTGAAGCAACACTACCTCCCTCAGTCTGTCACCTTTGCCTCCTGGGTAGCCATGATCATGCTGAGGTCATGTACAATCCTGGGTGAATATATCCTCCATCTTCTGCTCATAGCTCTTTCTTGCTATGCAGTGCAGATGAAAAATTCAGGTAGGAGGATCCACATTGTACACCAGTGGTTCTCAAACTTCAACATACATTAGAGTCACCTGAAGGTTTCATTAAACACAGATTTCTGGGTGTTATGCAGGCTTTCTGATTTAGTAACTCTGGTGTGGGGTTCATGATTTCATATTTCTAGAATTTCCAGATGATGCTTGGTACTACTGCTTCAGGACCACGTTTTGAGAACTGCTGTTCTGGACCAGCACTATGCCACCCCAGGGCCCCTGTCCCACCGGTTGCCTGGGAGGTCTTGCCGGTAACAGAGACACACCCAGACACATGCGTCTTCACAGATGGCCCCACTTATGTTCAAGCTGGTGCCTCCACTGCTATCATAGAAGATGAAAACACATTGACCTTCCCATCTTGTGCTTTTAAAGCAGAAATTTGCTTGCTTGAGTTCAGGCAATGTAGGTTTTGGCTACAGAACTTCAAACTTGCATGTTCCTTATATATGAATTACTGGCCAACACATTCTGGGGGTAGAGGTGGGGGTCCCTTAAATGCTGAAGAATGATCATTTGTGTAGTCTTCTCCCTCTTACTGCAGACATTATTATATCTGGAGGTAGAAAATTCTTCCTTTGGTGGACTAGTAAAGCAACTGATGGGTAGGAGGTCTGGAGGATAAGATTAGAGGGGCTGTAAAGCAGGCGAGAAAAAATGGAAGAGAAAGGGACAAAATATATGCCTTCCCACGTTGAGTCTTTGAGGAGTAGTCCTTGAACTGTAGTTTCATCATGGATTATGAAAAGGGCCTTGGGGAAGGGGCCTTCCAGAGAGTCTAGACTATGTTGAACATTTCTGTGGCAATTATGTTATGAGAAGACACTAACTTACCCACCAACTGGAACTCAACTTGCTGCAAATTGGAGGTTACAGGAAATGTGCTAAAGGTCTTTTGCTAGAGATGAACATTCTTTTGCCCTGATATGTGTATCATCAGTCAGGCTATGGGAGAAGCACAAATGATATCTGGCATCTGCTAGGCTGCTGAATTATTGCTGTTATTGGATTTCCTGTATCTTTCCCGTGAAATTACAGCAATCATCACTATGGCATCTGCTGGTCCTGGGATGGATTAGAGCTAAAAATAGGATGGAGAAGTCAGGCTCCTGAAGACAGTTCACGCACAGTGTGAGGTCTGAAGCTTTGGTTTGCTCCAACTTTTGAGTTTGGCTTGAGGTGGCTCTTGGCAATAATGGGACAGAACAGAGCTCTGGGGAAAGGCAGTGTATGAAAGTAGAATCTTCAGAATTTCATAAACTCCAGGGACCTTCAAGCTAATTGCATTTGACTCCACCCTTCTGCCAATGAAAAACTGAGGCCCAGAGAGTCATAGTAACCACAGCAGGAGTGTGTGGCCATGTGGGATTAGTTTTGGGCTCCAGAAAACAAGTTCCCTCTAACCTGCCTCCTATGGTGTGTTCTCTGGACCACGAGTGCTTGGGACAGTTAACAGGTGCTAGATGAAATGAGTTGGGAAATACTCGGTTAAGCATTAAATGTATATATATCGTTGTGGTAGGACCCCCTTAAGCTTTACTGGGAGATATGTATAGTATTTTGAAACTCTAAAAGGAATTATGGTAAGCAGCCTCTTTTTTCTACAGAAAACTTCATGGAAGTACCCTCATGAAACCCCTTTTTGAGAAATGCTGCATTATGCCTTAAAGTCTCCTGGCTGAATTAATGCCCCTTAAGATAGGTTTGCCTGAAGTCCTGAGGGGAGCAGTGCGTACTAGGAGTCAAGTTGTCAAACAAAATATAGGGTGCTCCAGCTAAATTCAAATTTCAGTTAAACAACAAGGTTTTTTTTTTTTTTTTTTTTTTTTTGGTTTTATGTACAGTTATTTTTTTTTTTTTTTTTGGTTTAGGTCTCATGCAAGATTTGGGACATACTTAAACTAAAACAATTATTCATAGTTTATCTGAAATTAAAATTTAACCAGGAATCCTATAATTTTATTGCTAAATCTGGCATTCCTAAGTGGAGATTAGAGCAGAAAGAGAGAAAAGGAAGAGCTGCTAAGACAGGCAGTCTGGGCCTTGGCCTTAGGAAGGAAGGGGCTCCCCTCGAGGATCTGTGCCAAGAGGGCCCAGGTGTTTCTAATCCACTTAGACCAGAGGCTCTCAAATAGGACTGGCTACTGCCCTCAGTCTGGAAATTTATGGGGCAGTTTTTGTTGTGACAATGATTGGGAGGTCCTGTTGGCACTTACTGAACAGAAATGCTGTATGTCTTGTAACGTGTGAGACAGTCCACAGTTTCCCACCCCACATTTTTTCTGAGTGTCCTACCTGACATTCTTATATGTGCTTTTCTTACTTCCCTTAAACACAAGTCTATTCACTATATGAAGATACAAGCGCCTGGCAGCTTCTTTAAGTGTCCTGGGATGTGCATGCTCCAGTATTTACATGTTAAATTATATGTCATTTTATGCTGACTTACTTTCCTTTATCGTCTTTCCTTTAGTTAAGGCAATGTGTTTGTGTGTGTTCAATTATTTATACTGGTAGGCAATATTATCTGTGATTTTAATTTTAGGAGAGTAAAATAGGTATTATAAAATGTTCATAATAAAAATGAACACTTGTCTGGTAGAAATAAGTATTGGCTGAGCCACATTGTTTTTCTTGACTACAGTATAACTGTGAGTTCTACTCTCTTTTTTATTAAGTATGTTAGTTCATATTAGATTTGGCTACATTTAATGGAAAAACAAAATTAGAATGATAAATAAAATCCTAAACCCCCTAACAACTGAATGGATCCTTCCCCACTTGGCCAAGGGGACCCCAAGAAAACCTTAAAAACTGGCCATGATTGTACAGAAGGTTGGACATGCCTTGTTATACCCCACCCTCACTAACCTAAGCGTTAAACAAAAACCAGCCCTTTGGAAAGACTTGTTCCCCGGCTGAATTCAACCAACCTCCCTTCTGTCATTTTGACACAACAAATGATCAACATTCTCTCCTGATAAGAGACTGCCAACCACAAAGTGGTTGGGGCCTTTGTGCCCTCTGTTTCACCCTTGGATGTATAGAGCCTAATTGCAATGCATTTAAATGTTAAGTCTTCACCCCAAAGTGACACATGTTGTATTCATGTTAGTCCTCTACACATGCCCATGCCTTCCCTTTGAGAATATTCATGGCTCCTCCTATAACTGCTGAATATATACATTTGGCCACTCCGCTCAGCATCTATCTCTTAGCATCTATCATCTGTCTTATTCTTCCTACTCTCAAAGTGCCTATTTCTGGCTTCTTACTGGAGGCTACACTTGCCAGCTTATCAGAATGGCTGCCTGCAGGCTGCAACCCTTTATGAGGAATAGAGCTCTCCTTTCCAAATTTATAACCTTGTCATTCTTCAGTTGACAAGAAAAAGCAGTGGCTTCAACAATACAGCAGGTTATTTCTGTTGCATGTAAAAGAAGTTAAGAGGTAGGCTGTCTTGTGTTAGGAGGCTGCATTCTTCCAGGTTTCTGTTCTGCCAACCCTAAGATGGCTGTTAGGAGGCCTTGGGCATGTGGGACACTCGTTTTTGGAAGCCAGACTCCAGTATGAGGAGGCAAAGCAGCCACATAAAGAAGCCCACAAGAGGGAACCAAGGGCTCCAAGCCAACAGCCTCAGCTGAGCTCCCAGCCAGTGGCTGCATCCAAAGCCAGCCTGGCAAGTGAGGCTGTTTCAGCCAGCATCTTCCGGCGTCCAAGCTGTCACTATGTGACACCAAAGAACTGTCTGGTGGATACACAGTAATGTGACAAATTGGCAGGGTGTGGTGGCTCATGCCTGTAATCGCAGCACTTTGGGAGGCCAAGGTGGGTGGATCATGAAGTCAGGAGTTCAAGACCAGCCTGGCCAAGATGGTAAAACCCCGGCTCTACTAAAAACTACAAAAATTAGCCAGGTGCAGGGGCAACGCCTGTAATCCCAGCTACTTGGGAGGCCGAGGCAGGAGAATCAGTTGAACCCAGGTGGCAGAGGTTGCAGTGAGCCAAGATCGTGCCACTGCATTCCACCCAGGGAGACAGAGTGAGACTCCGTCTCAAAATAAATAAAGAAATAAATGTGATAAATAATGAGTCATTGTTCTTTTAAGCCGCTAGGTTCCCCCCTCCCCTACCACTACCACCCCCCAGGTAGGGGTGTTTGTTATGCAGCAATTGATAACCCCAAAACAACATTCATTTATTCATTCATGAGAACTCAAGTGCTAAGCACTATTCCAGATGCTAAGAATTCAGGATCAAAAAGATAGAAAAAATTCCTGCCCTCAAGAAGTTTACCTTCTAGCCCACTCTTTCTTCTATTCCTCTAGCAGCCTACAAATAATTTTTCTCTTCAAGCAACCACCCCTACCTCTTGTTTTATGGAGAAGTTGGAGACCATTAGAAGTGAATGTTTCCAACTTCTTTCCTCTACACCCACTTTCCTGGATCTACACCGTCTCCTCTCCCCCATTACAGCCCACGGCATGGCCAGACCAGTCCTTCCCCTCTTTCCTGCCATCCAGCTTCCAGACTCTGGATCCTATCCTTCCTCTCATGTGATTTTAACTTCTGCTCCATGAGCCCCATTCTTTAATAATATAAACAGATTCATCTCTACAGTCCTAAAAACTAGCAAAATAAAAAGCTCTTATTTAACCTTGTCTTCACACTGTGTACCTTTTGCTCTCTTTTAGCCTTCACAGTCAAGTTACTAGAGATTGCAGTCTTCTCGTTCTTTCTCTGTTTTCTCATTTCCAGTTCACTAGTATATAATGGTCAGGGAAGCTCTCTATGGGAAGTGACATTTAAGCTGATACAACAACAATTTCTTGATTCTTCATATTGCCGGAACTTTCAGCAGCATTTGGCATTTCTAAGCATTCTTTCTTTTCTCAGCTAAACTCTAGGGTGATCTCTTGGTTCTCTTCCTACATCTCGAACCCATCCCTCTCTTTCCCTTATCTTTCTGACCATCCTCCATCAGGTATTGTTCAGGGTTCCACCTTAATCCTTCCTGTCTCACTCACCTTCTTCCCAGCCAAATGCATCCACATCCATAGTTTTAACTCACCATCAAAGACCTGATGCCCCCAAACCTGTATGTCCACTCCAGACTGCTACCCTAAGCCCTTGGCTCATTTGTCCAGCTTCGACCCAAGCAGCTCCCTTTGGATTTCCACCAGGCAATTCAAGGTCAGAGCTGAATCCAGTTTCTCCACCTCTTTCCACTACTCCAAGTCTCAGCCAGCAGTGCTTCTTGATGAAGCCTAAAACCAGGGAGGCAACCTAGATTTCTGTCTTCTTTTTCTGTACCATTACCCACATACATAGGAATATTTAAAAATCACAAGATCCTCTTGATTCTATATCCTTATGATTTCCTGTCTCTATTCTTCCATTTCTATCCCCACTGTTCAGGACTGTCCTGGCATTTGCTTTTGGGTTCTCGCCATGAAGCCTTTGCCTAAGCCAGTGTCTAGAAGGATTTCTCTGATGTTATCTTTGAGAATATTTATGGTTTCAGGTCTTAGATTTAAGTCTTTGATCCATCTTGAGAAATTTTTGTGTAAGGTGAGAGATGAGGATACAGCTTCATTCTCCTACATGTGGCTTGCCAATTATTTCAGAACCATTTGTTGAATAGGGTCTCCTATCCCCATTTTATGTTTTTTGTTTGCTTTGTCAAAGATCAATTGACTGTAAATATTTGGCTTTATTTCTGAGTTCAGTATTCTGTTCCATTGGTCTGTGTGTCTATTTTTATGCCAGTATCATGCTATTTTGATGACTCTGGCCTTATAGTGTGAAGTTGGGTAATGTGATGCTGCCAGATTTGTTCTTTTTACTTAGTCTTGCTTTGGGTATATGGGTTCTTTTCTTTTTGGTTCCATATTAATTTTAGAATTGTTTTTTCTAGTTCTGTGAAGAATTACAGTGGTATTTTGATGAAAATTGCATTTAATTTGTGGATTGTTTTGGCAATGTAGTCATTTTCAAAATACTGATTCTACCCATCATTGAGCATGGGTGTATTTCCATTTGTTTGTGTCATCTATGATTTCTTTCAACGGTGTTTTGTAGTGTTCCTTGAAGAGCTTTTTCACCTCCTTGGTTAGGTATATTCCTAAGTATTTGTTGTTGCAGCTGTTGTAAAGGGGGTTGAATTCTAGACTTGATTCTCAGCTTAGTCGTTGTTGGTGTATAGCAGGCTAATTGATTTGTTCGTTACATTAATTTTGTATCCAGAAACTTTGCTGAATTGATTTATAAGTATTAGGAGCTTTCTGGATGAGTCTTTAGGGTTTTCTGTTTTTGTTGTTTGTTTAATTATTTTAATGTTTAATTCTTTTTATCTTTATTTTTATTTTATTTCTTTTAAATTGTACTTTAGGTTCTGGGGTACATTTACAGATCATGCAGGCTTGTTGCATAGGTACACACATGGCAATGTGGTTTGCTGCATCCATACCCCCATCACCTACATCTGGTGTTTCTCCCAATGTTGTCGCTCCCCAACCTCTCCACCCACTGTGACCCCTCCCTTGGCCCCCACAACAACAGACCCCAGTGTGTTATGCTCCCCTCCCTGTGTTCATGTGTTCTCATTGTTCATCATCCACTTAGGGTTGAGAACATGTGGTGTTTGATTTTCTGTTCTTGTGTCAGTTTGCTGAGAATGATGGTTTCCAGATTCATCTGTGTCCCTACAAAGGACACAAACTTATCATTTTTTATGACTGCATAGTATTCCATGGTGTATACGTGCCACATTTTCCTTGCCCAGTTTATCATCCATGGGCATGTGGGTTGGTTCCAGGTCTTTGCTATTGTTAACAGTGTCGCTATGAACATACGTGTGTATGTGTCTTTATAATAGAATGATTTATAATCCTTTGGATATATACCCAGTAATGGGATTGCTGGGTCAAATGGAATTTCTATTTCTAGGTCCTCGAAGAAGTGCCACACTGTCTTCCACAATGGTTGAACTAGTTTACACTCCCACCAGCCATGTAAAAGTGTTCCTATTTCTCCATATCCTCTCCAGCATCTGTTGTCTCCAGATTTTTTAATGATTGCCATTCTAACTGCTATGAGGTGGTATCTCAATGTGGTTTTGATTTGCATTTCTCTAGTAATAAGTGATGATGACACTGGAGTCTGTAGGGGGAAAATAGGGGAAGGACAGTGGGGGTTTGGGAATTGGGGAGAGATAACATGGGGAAAAATGCCAGATGTAGGTGATGGGGAGGAAGGCAGCACATCACACTGCCATGTGTGTACCTATGCAACAATCTTGCATGTTCTTCACATGTACCCCAATACCTAAAATGCAATAAAAATAAGAATACTTTCTGCAGCTAAAATATACTCAGCATGTATCACAAACAATTACATAAACACTATAAGTGTTTAAAAAAAAGTAATGATGAATGCTTTTTCATATATATCTTCTATTGAAAAGTGTCTGTTCATATCCTTTGCCCATTTGTGGAAGGGTTTGTTTATTTTTTTCTTGTAAATTTGTTTTAGTTCTTTGTAGATTCTGAATATTAGCCCTTTGTCAGATGGGTAGATTGTAAAAATTTTTTCCCATCCTGTTGTTTTGGTGGTTTACTCTAATGATTGTTTCTTTTGCTGTACAGAAGCTCTAGAGTTTAATTAGATCCCATTTGTCTTCTTTGGCTTTTGTTGCCAATGCTTTTGGTGTTTTAATCTTGAAGTCCTTGCCTATACCTATGTCCTGAATGGTTTTGCCTAGGTTTTCTTCTAGGGATTTTATGGTGTTAGGTCTTATTGTTAAGTGTTTAATCCATCTGGAGTTAATTTTAGTGTAAGGTGACAGGTAGGGATCCAGTTTCTGCTTTCTGCACACTGCTAGCCAGTATTCCCAACACCATTAATTAAACAGGGAATCTTTTCTGCGTTGCTTGTTTTTGTCAGGTTTGTCAAAGATCAGATGGTTGTGGATGTGTGGCGTTGCCTCCAGGGCCTCTCTTCTGTTCCATTGGTCTATATTTCTGTTTTGGTGCCAGTACCACTCTGTTTTGATCACTGTAGCCTTGTAGTATAGTTTGAAATCGGGTAGCATGATGCCTCCAGCTTTGTTCTTTTTGCTTAGGATTGTCTTGGCTATGAGGGCTCTCTTTTGGTTCCATATGAAGTTTAAGGTGTTTTTTCCCAGTTCTGTGAAGAAGGCCATTGGTAGCTTTATGGGGATAGCGTTGAATCTATAAATTACTTTGGGCACTATGGCCATTTTCATGATATTGATTCTTCCTAACCATGAGTATGGAATATTTCTCCATCTGTTTGTGTCCTCTTTTATTTTCTTGAGCAGTGGTTTGTAGTTCTCCTTGAAGAGGTCCTTTACATCCTTTGTTAGTTGTATTCCTAGATATTGTATTCTCTTTGTAGCAATTGTGAATGGGAGTTTGCTCATGATTTGGCTCTCTGTTAGCCTGTTATTGGTGTATAGAAATGTTTGTGATTTCAGCACATTGATTTTGTACTGTGAGACTTTGCTGAAGTTGCTTATCAGTTTAAGGAGATTTTGGGCTGAGATGATAGAATCTTCTAAATATACAATCATGTCATCTGCAAATAGAGCCAATTTGACTTCTTATTTTCCTAATTGAATACCTTTTATTTTTTTTTTTTCTTGTCTAATTGCTCTGGCTAGAACTTCCAATACTATGTTGAATAGGAGTGGTGAGAGAAGTCATCCTTGTCTATGCTAGATTTCAAAGGGAATGCTTTCAGTTTTTGCCCGTTCAGCAGATATTGGTTATAGTTTTGTTGTGAATAGCTTTTATTGTTTTGAGATATGTTCCTTTGATACCCAGTTTACTGAGAGTTTTTAGCATAAAGGCTGTTGAATTTTGTTGAAGGCCTTCTCTGCATCTATTGAGGTAATCATGTGGTTTTTGTCTTTGGTTCTGTTTATGTGGTTGATTACATTTATAGACTTGCGTATGTTGAACCAGCCTTGTATCCCAGGAATGAAACTTACTTGATCATAATGGATAAGCTTTATGATGTGCTGTTGCAATTTGTTTGCCAGTATTTTATTGAAGATTTTTGTATCTATTCATCATGGATATTGGCCTGAAGTTTTCTTTTTTTGTTAAGTCTCTACCAGGTTTTGGTATCAGGATGATGTTGGTCTCATAAAATGATTTGGGAAGGATTCCCTCTTTTTGGATTGTTTAGAATAGTATCATAAGGAATGGTACCAGCTCCTCTTTGTATGTCTGGTAGAATTCAGCTGTGAACCCATCTGGACCTGGACTTTTTTTGGTTGGTAGGCTATTAATTGCTGCCTCAACTTCAGCCCTTGTTATTGATCTGTTCAAGGTTTCAACTTCTTCCTGGTTTAGGCTTGGCAGGGTGCAACTGTCCAGGAATGTATCCATTTCTTCCAGGTTTATTGATTTATGTGCCTAGAGTTGTCTGTAGTAATCTCTGATGGTGAATTGTATTTCTGAGGAATCGGTGGTGATATCCTCTTTTTCATTTTTTATTGCATCTTTTTGATTCTTCTCCCTTTACTTTTTTATTAATCAGACTAGCTGTTTGTGTATTTTGCTGATCTTTCCAAAAAAACCATCTCCTGGATTTATTGATTTTTGAAGGGTTTTTTTGTGTCCCTATCTCCTTCAGTTCTGCTCTGATCTTAGTGATTTCTTGTCTTCTGCTAGCTTTTGAGGTTTTTTTTTTTTTTTTTTTTTTATTCCTGCTCCTCTAGCTCTTTCAATTTTGATGATAGGGTGTCAATTTTAGATCCTTACTCGCTTCTTTGGTGGGAATTTATATAATAAATTTATATAATAAATTTATGCTATAAATGTCCCTCTAGACACTGCTTTAAATGTATCCCACAGATTCTGGCGCATTGTGTCTTTGTTCTCTTTGGTTTCAAAGAACATCTTTATTTCTGCCTTCATTTCATTGTCTATCCAGTCGACATTCAGAAGCCACTTGTTCAGTTTCTGTGAAGCTGTGTGGTTCTGAGTTAAGTTTCTTAATTCTGAGTCTAATTTGATTGACTGTGATCTGAGAAATTGTTTATTATGATTTCCGTTCTTTTGCGTTTGCTGAGGAGTGATTTACTTCCAATTATGTGATCAGTTTTAGAGTAGATGCAATGCAGTGCTGAGAAGAATGTATATTCTGTGGATTTGGGGTGGATATTTCTGCAGATGTCTATTTGGTCTGCTTGGTCCACATCTTAGTTCAAGTCCTGGATATCCTTGTTAATTTTCTGTATCATTGATCTGTCTAATATTAACAGTGGAGTGTTAAAGTCTCCCACTATTATTGTGTGGGAGTCTAAGTCTTTTTGTGGGTTGTCAAGAACTTGCTTCATTAATCTGGGTGCTCCTGTATTGGGTACATATATATTTAGGATATTTAGGATAGTTAGCTCTTGTTGATGGACTGATCATTTTACATTTATGAAATGCCCTTCTTTGTCTCTTTTGATCTTTGTTGGTTTAAAGTCCATTTTATCAGAGACTAGGATTGCAGCTCCTGCTTTTTTTTTTCTCTCTCCATTTACTTGATAAATCTTCCTCCATCCCTTTATTTTGAGCCTATATGTGTCCTTGCACTTGAGATGGGCTTTCTGAATACAGCACACCTATGGGTCTTGACTTTTTATCCAATTTGCCAGTCTGTGCCTTTTGATTGGGGCATTTATCCCATTTACATTGAAGGTTAATATTGTTATGTGTGAATTAGATCCTGGCATTTTGATGTTAGCTGGATGTTTTGCCGGTTAATTGACACAATTTTTTCATGGTTTTGATGGTCTTTACCAGTTTGTATGTTTTTGGAGTGGCTGGTACTGGTTGTTCCTTTCCTTATTTAGTGCTTCTTTTAGGAGCTCTTGTAAGGCAGGCCTGGTGTTGACGAAATCTCTCATAATTGCTTGTCCAAAAAGGATTTTCCTTCTCCTTTACTTATGAAGCTTAGTTTGGCTGGATATGAAATTCTAGGTTGAAAGTTCTTTTCTTTTAAGGATGTCAAATATTGTCCTCCACTCTCTTCTGGCTTGCAGGGTTTCTTGCACTGAGAGATCTGCTGTGAGTCTGATGGGCTTCTCTTTGTGGGTAACCTGATCTTTTTCTCTGGCTGTCCTTAGCATTTTTTCCTTCATATCAACCCTGGTGAATCTGATGATTATGTGCCTTGGGGTTGCTCTTCTTGAGGAATATCTTTGTGGTGTTCCCTGTATTTCCTGGACTTGAATGGTGGTCTGGCTTGCTAGGTTGGGGAAGTTCTCCTGGATAATATCCTGAAGAGCATTTTCCAGCTTGGATTCATTCTCTCTGTCACATTCAGGTACACCTATCAAATGTAGATTATGTCTTTTCACATAATCCCATATTTCTTGGAGGCTTTGTTCATCTAGTTTCACTCTTTTTTCTCTATTCTTGCCTTCTTGTTTTATTTCATTGAGTTGATCTTTAATCTCTGATACTTCAACCTCTTTCTTCTGCTTGGTCAATTCAGCTATTGAAACTTGTGTATTCTTCATGAAGTTCTTCTCGTGCTGTGTTTTTCAGCTCCATCCATTCATTTATATTCTTCTCTAAGCTGTTTATTCTAGTTAGCATCTCATCTAACCTTTTTTCTGGGTTCTTAGTTTCTTTTCATTGGGTTAGCACATGTTCTTTTATCTCTGAGAAGTTTGTTATTAAACAACTTGTGAAGCCTGTTTCTGTCAATTCATCAGATTCATTCTCCATCCATCTTTGATCTTTAGCTGGTGAGGAGTTGTGATCCTTTGGAGAAGGAGAATCGTTCTGGTTTTTGGTGTTTTCATCCTTTTTGTGCTGGTTTCTCCCCATCTTCATGGCTTTATCTACCTGTGGTCTTTGTAGTTGGTGACTTTCAGATGGGGTCTCTGAGTGGTCATCCTTTTTGTTGATGATGAAGTTATTTCTTTCTGTTTCTTAGTTTTTCTTCTAACAGTCCAGACCTCTGCTGCTGGACTGCTGGAGGTCCACTCCAGACCCTGCATGCCTGGGAATCACCTGCAGGGGCTGTAGAACAGTAAGAGCTGCTGCTGTTTCTTCTGTTATCTTCATCCCAGAAGGGTACCAGCCAGATGTCGGCCTGAGCTCTCCTTTATGAGGTGTCTCTTTGGGTATATGGGGGTCAGCGAGCTGCTTGAGGAGACAGTCTGTCCCTTATAGGAGCTCAAGTGCTGTGGTTGGAGCTCCATTGTTCCATGCAGAGCTGCTGGGCAGGTACTTTTAAGTCTGCTGCAGTGGAAATGATAACTGCCTCTTTTCCCAGGTGCTCTGTCCTATAAAGGTTGGCTTTATTTCTAAGTTCCTCTCGTGCTGCTCCCTTTTTTCATAGATGCCCTGCCCCACATGGAGTAGTCTAGTCACAGTTTGCCAGCAGAGGCATTGCTGAGCTGCCACAGGCTCTATCCAGCTGCTGTGTGAACTGCCTCAGTAGTGGCGGACTGCCTCAGCAGTGATCATCACCCTTCCCCCAAATGAGCTGGACCGTCCTGGGTCCAGCTGTGCTTGCTGCAAAACTCATTCCAGAGTGTTTCAGATAGCTTGTTTTATGGGGTTGATACCCGCCTAGCCAAATCACCTGGCTCCCTGTCTCTGCTCCCTCCCTTTCAGTTGAATGGGTGGCTCTGTCTCTCAGGCATTCCAGGTGTCAGTTCAAATGGCTGCCCAGATTTGTGTGAGTTTCCATGCACCAACCCAGCACTGGCTGAAACTGCAGTGCTGAAACTCACACTTTTCTGCTTGGGAATCTCCTGGTCTGTGGACAGTGAAAATTTGTTTGTAAATGTGGTAGGCACTCACCCTCTGTATTGTTCTAGCTGGGAACTGCACTCAGGTGCTGTTCCTATTTAGCCATCTTTGATCCTCCCCCTCTTTAGGGTTTTCTAGGTATATGATCATATCATCAGCAAACAGTGACAGTTTGACTTCCTCTTTACTGATTTGGATGCCCTTTATTTCTTTCTCTTGTCTGATTGCTCTGGCTAGGACTTCCAGTACTGTGTTGAATAGAAGTGGTGAAAGTGGGCATCCTTGTCTTGTTCCAGTTCTTAGGGGGAGTGCTTTCCACTTTTCTCTGTTCAGTACAATATTGGCTGTGGGTTTGTTGTAGACGACTTTTTTTACCTCAAGGTATGTCCCTTCTTTGCTGCTTTTGCTGAGGGTTTTAATTATAAAGGGATGCTAGATTTTATAAAATGCTTTCTTCCGCATCTATGGAGATGATCATTTAATTTTTGTTTTTGATTCCGTTTATATTGTGTAACACTTCATTGACTTACGTATGTTAAGCCATCTCTGTACCTCTGGTATGCAACCCACTTGATCATGGTGGATTATCTTTTTGCTATACGATTAGATTTGGTTTGCTAGTATTTTGTGGAGGACTTTTACATCTATGTTCATCAGGGATAGTGGTCTGTAGTTTTCTTTTTTTGTTATATCCTTTCCTGGTTTTGGTATTATTAGGGTGATACTGGCTTCATAGAATGATTTAGGGAGGATTCTCTCTTTCTCTATCTTTTAGAATAGTGTCAATATGATCGGTACCAGTTCTTCTTCTTCTTCTCTCTCTCTCTTTTTTCTTTTCTTTTTTTTTTTTTTTTTTTTTTTTTTTTTTTTTTTTTTTTTTTTTTT
>NW_016107921.1:145718-176068 GCF_001604975.1 Cebus imitator | reverse complement strand
TTTTTTTTTTGGAGTCTCACTCTGTCACCCGGGCTGGAGGGCACTGGTGTGATCTCAGCTCACTGCAACTTTGGTCTCCTGGATTCAAGTGATTCTCCTGCCTCAGCCTTCTGAGTAGCCAGGACTACAGGTGTGTGCCACCATGGCTGGCTATTTTTTTGCATTTTTAGTAGAGAAGAGGTTTTGCCATGTTGGCCAGGCTGTTCAACAACTCCTGACCTCAGGTGATCCAGCCACCTTGGCCTCCCAAAGTGTTGGGATTACAGGCATGAGCCACCTTGCCCAGCCTCGGGTATGTCTTTATCAGCAGTGTGAAAATGAATGAGTACAGTAAATTGTTACCAGTAGAGTGGGGTGCTGCTGAAAAGAGACCTGAAAACGTGGAAGTGATTTTGGAACTGGGTAAGAGGCAGAGATTGGAACAGTTTTGAGAGCTCAGAAAAAGACAGGAAAATGTGGGAAAGTTTGAAACTCCCTGAAAACTTGTATAGTTTTGACCAAAATGCTGATAATGATATGGCTAGTGAAATACAGGCTGAGATGGTCTCAAATAAAGATGAGGAACTTGGGAACTAGAGTAAAGGTGACTCTTTTTATGTTTTAGCAAAGAGACTGGCAGCATTTTGTCCCTGCCCTAGAGATCTGGAGCTGTGAACTTGAGAGAGATGACTTAGGGTATGTGGTGGGAGAAATTTCTAAGCAGCAAAACATTCAAGAGGTGATTTGGGTGCTATTAAAGGCATTCAGTTTTAAAAGGGAAACAGGGCATAAAAGTTTCAAGAATTTGCAGCCTAAAAACGTGGTAGAAAAGAAAATCCCATTTTCTGAGCAGAAATTCAAGACAGCTGCAGAAATTTGCATAAGTAACAAGGAGCCAAATTTTAATCACCAAGACAATGGGGAAAATGTCTCCAGAGCATGTCAGAGAATTTTGTGGCAGCCCCTCCAATCATAGGCCCAGAGGTTTAGGAGGAAAACATAGTTTGGGTCTCTCTGCTGTGTGCAGTCTAGAGACTTGGTTCCCTGCATCCCAGCTGCTCAAGCTGTAACTAAAAAGGGCCAAGGTACAGCTCAGGCTCTTGCTTCAGAGGGTGGAAGCCCCAAGCCTTGGCAGCTTCCATGTAGCGCTGAGCCTGGAGATGCACAAAGTCAAGAATTGAGGTTTGGGAATCTCTGCCTAGATTTCAGAGGATGTATAGAAACACCTAGATGCCCAGGAATAAGTTTGCTGCAGGGGCAGGGCCTTTATGGAGAACCTCTGCTAGGACGGTGCAGAAGGGAAATGTGGGGTCAGGGCTCCCACAGAGTCCCTACAGGGGTACCACCTGGTAGAGCTGTGAGAAGAGGGCCACTGTTCTCCAGACCCCAGAATTGTACATCCACCAACAGCTTGCACTGTGCACCTGGAAAAGCCACATACACCCAATGCCAGCCCATGAAAGCAGCCAGGAGGGTGGCTATACCCTGCAAAGTCACAGAAACAGAGCTTCCCAGGACCCTTAGAACCCACCTCTTGCATCAGCATGACCTGGATGTGAGACACGGAGTCAAAGGAGATCGTTTTGCAGCTTTAAGATTTGACTGCACTGCTGGATTCTGGAATTGCATGGGACCTGTAGCCCCTTTGTTTTAGCCAATTTCTCCAGGTTGGAATGGCTTTACTTATCCAATTCCTGTACCCGCATTGCATCTAGGAAGTAACTAACTTGCTTTTGATTTTACAGACTCATAGGCAGAAGAGGCTTGCCTTGTCTCAGATGAGACTGTGGATTATGGACTTTTTTGAGTTGATGCTGAAATGAGTTAAGAATTTGAGGGACTGTTGGAAAGGCTTAATTGGCTTTGAAATCTGAAGAGATGAGATTTGGGAGGGGCCAGAGGTGGAATAATATGGTTTGGCTGTGTCCCCACCTATATCTCATCTTGAATTCCCATGTTATGGGAGGGACTCAGTGGGAGGTAATTGAAGTATGGAGGCAGTTTTTTCCCATGCTGTTCTCATGATAGTGAATAAGTCTCATGAGATCTGATGGCTTTTTAAGGCAGAGCTTCTCTGCACAAGCTCTCTGTCTTTGCCCACTGCCTTCCATGTAAGATGTGACTTGCTCGTTTTTGCCTTCTGCCAGGGACTGTGAGGCTCCCCCACCCACATGGAAGTGTAAGTCCATTAAACCTCTTTCTTTTGTAAATTGTCCTGTTTTGGGTATGTCTTTATCAGCAGTGTGAAAATGAACAAATATAGTTGCCTTGAATATTCTTTTGCATTTCTGTGGTATCGGTTGTAATATCTCTCATTTTGTTTCTAATTGAGCTTATTTCTCCTTTTGTTTCTAATTGAGATTATTTGGATCTGCTCTCTTGTTTTCTTGGTTAATCTTGCTAATGTTCTATCAATTTCATTTATCTTTTCGAAAAACCAGTTTTCAGTTTCATTTATCTTTTCCATTTTTGTTTGTTTCAATTTCATTTAGTTCTGCTGTGATCTTTGTTACTCTCTTTCTTCTGCTGGGTTTGGTTTGGATTGTTCTTGTTTCTCCAGTTCTGTGATGTGTAATGTTAGATTGTCAGTCTGTATTTTTAGACTTTCAAACGTAGGCATTTAATGCTATGAACTTTTCTCTTAGTATCACTTTTGCTGTATTGCAAAGGTTTTGATAGGTTATGTCATTATTATCATTCAGTTCAAATATTTTTTAAATTTTCATCTTGATTTCATTGTTGACTCAATGACCATTCAAGAGCAGGTTATTTAATTTCCATGTATTTGCATGTTTTTGAGGGTTTGCTTTGCAGTTGATTTTGAATTTTATTCCAGTGTGGTCTGAGAGAATACTTGATATAATTTCTATAGTTGGTCTGTGCTTTTTCAGACTTTCTAATGTAGGCATTTAATGCTATGAACTTTCCTCTTAGAACCCCCTTTGCTATATCTCAGAGGTTTTGATAGGTTGTATTATTATTATCATTTAGTTCAAATAATTTTTAAATTTCCCTCTTTCATTGTTGACCATTGTGGTCTGAGAGAGTACTTGGTATAATTTCTATTTTCTGAAATTTATTGTGGCTTATCATATGGTCTATCTTGGAGAATGTTCCAAGTGCTGATGAATAGAATATATATTCTGCAGTTGTTGGGTAGAATGTTCTATAAATATATGCTAAGTACATTTGTTGTAGGGTATACTTTAGGTCCATTGTTTCTTTGTTGACTTTCTGTCTTGATGATGTGTCTAGTGCTGTCAGTGGAGTATTAAAGTCCCCCACTATAACTGCATCACCATCTATCTCATTTCCTAGGTCTAGGTAATTGTTTTATGAATTTGGGATCTTGAGTGTTAGGTACGTATATATTTAGGATTGTGATATTTTCTTGTTAGACCAGTCCTTTTATTATTATATAATGTCCCTCTTTGTCTTTTTAAACTGTTGTTGCTTTAAAGTCTATTTTGTCTGATATAAGAACAGGTACTTCTGCTCATTTTTGGTGTCCATTTGTATGGAATATTTTTCACTATCCCTTTACCTTATTTTGGTGTATTTTGAGGTTTCATTTCAAGATTTACAGCTCCTTTTAGCAGTTCTTGTAATGCTGGCTTGGTAGTGGCAAATTCTCCCAGCATTTTTGTTTTTTTGTTTTTGGGTCTGGAAAAAACTGTATCTTTCCTTCATTTATGAAGTGTAGTTTCACTGTATATAAAATTCTTGGCTGATAATTATTTTGCTCAGGAGGCTTAAAATAAAACCTCAGTCTCTTCTAGCTTATAGGATTTCTGCTGAGAAATCTGCTGTTAATCTGATAGGTTTTCCTTTATAGATTACCTGATGCTTTTGCCTCACAGATCTTAAGATTCTTTTCTTTATCTTGACTTTAGACAACTTGATGACTATGTGCCTAGGCAGTGATCTCTTTGCGATGAATTTCCTAGGTGTTCTTTGAGCTTCTGTATTTGGATGTCTATATCTCTAACAAGGCTGGGGAAGCTTTCCTCAATTTTTCCCTCAAATATATTTTTCAAACTTTTAGATTTCTCTTCTTCCTTGGGACCACCAATTATTCTTAGGTTTGGACATTTAACATAGTCCCAAATTTCTTGGAGGCTTTGTTCATTTTTACAAATTCTTTTTTCTTTGTCTTTGATGCATTGAGTTAATTAGAAAGCCTTGTCTTTGAGTTCTGAAGTTCTTTCTTCTGCTTGTTTGATTCTATGCTGAGACTTTCCAGTGCATTTTGAATTTCTCTAAGTGTGTCCTTGATTTCCAGAAATTGTGATTGTTTTCAATTTATGCTATCCATTTCACGGAATAATTTTCTTTCATATTCTGTATGTTTTTGTTTTCTTTAAGTTGAACTTCACCTTATTTCAGTGGCTCCTTGTTTAGCTTAATAATTGAACTTCTGATTTTTTTCTGGCAATTCAGAGATTTCATCTTGGTTTGGATCCATTGCTATTGAGCCGGTATGATGTTTTGAAGATGTTAAAGAACCTTGTTTTGTCATATACCTGAATTGTTTTTCTGGTTCCTTCTGATTTGGGTAGACTACGTCAGAGGGAAAATCTGGAGCTGCTGTTAAGATTATTTTGTCCCACAGAGTACTACCTTGATGTGGTGTTCTTCCCCTTCCCCTAAAAATGGGGCTTCCTGAGAACCAAATTGTAGTGATGTTTTTGCTCTTCTGGGTCTAGCCACCCAGTGGAGCTACTGGACCCTGGGCTGGTACTGAAGAATGCTTGCAAAGAGTCCTGTGATGGGATCCATCTTCAGGTCTTGCAGCTGTGGATACCAGCACCTGCTCCAGTGGAGGTCTTAGGGGAGTGAAGTGGACTCTGTGAGGTTCCCTCTCCCATGCAGCCCTCAGTCCTAAAGTCCAGTCTCACTTCCATAGTGCCCCTGCAACAACACTGAGTCTATTTCCAGGCAGCCATTGACCAGGGACGAGAACTTGCCCCAGACCATGAGCCTCCCATTGAAAAAGCAACCAGACTCAGTTTTTGTGCTTAAGGGAGCCTGCAGTGGTGATCCAGTTCCTTTAAAGGATCTTTGAATTTTCTCAGCTTTCCTGGTATGTTCTGAGGTACTTCTTGGAGTAAAAGTTCAAGATGTGAGTCTCTGCATGCTCCTCTGTCTGTCCGAGTGGGAGCTGCAAGCTAGTTCTGCCTCTTACCTTCAATCTTAATCCAATTTCTACTCCGTATTAGTTTTCAGCAAAAGGGTCTCCCAACCACCCCCAGCAAACCCAGTCATGCTTTCTGCATTCTTGCTGCACTTTGACTCACCTTCTGTGACTGTTCTTAAGTTCCTCAAGGACATTGCTGGCATCTTCTCCATTTTCCTTGCATTTCCTAGCCCATACCTGGCATGTAGACACCATGAATAAAGGGAGTTACCTCTACTAGCCAAGAAATGCATGTCACTTGCCAATTTCACCATGGCTTCATTTCAGTGGTAGGAGAATTTAGAAGCACTTCAGCGTAGGAATGTGGTATCTTATTAATCATATTAGCTACTCCTTTCACTGAGTCTTTCCTCTGTGCCAGGCACTCTATTAAGTGCTTTACAAATATCATCACATTTATCTTCATTACAACTGGGTAAAGAAGATATAATTATTAAACCCAGTTTACATATATGGAAACTGAGGCTCAGCAAGATTAAATTAAATGGCCCAGGTCACACAGCAAGAAGGGAAAAGCCAAAGTTCTCATCTAATTACTCTAGAGCACACTCTCTTCCACTGCACATGGCATTAGAACAACCTATTGGGGCAAAATATGCAGTCATTTCTCTTCCAACCATAACAAATGTATTTAAATGGAGAGAGATCCAAGATGGCTGATCATTAGCAGCTCGGGATTGCAGCTCCCACTGAAAGAGCAGAGAACGAGAGGACGCCACACTTTCAGATCAATTTTTGTTGCTCACGCACCAGGAGATTCCCAGTGAAGGAGTCCCACGTGTTGCCAGCGTGACTCTTGAGGCCGGTGAGGCAGTTTTGCCGCTGCCTTGGTGTGGCGGTTCTTGGTGCAGAGTCAGAAAAGCACCATCAATCTTAACGCCGCTGTTTTGGCCGGTGCAGTGGGTTGCTCAGATTCTAGCGCCGGGAATCAACAAGTTGGACATCCATTCAGAAACCCAACTATAAAGACGGTAATTATAAAGACCACAGATGGATAAATTTATAATGAAGGGAAGAAACCAGCCTAAAAAGGCTGAGAATACCCAAAATCAGAATGCCTCTCCCTCTACAGGGGATCACAGTTCCTCATCAGCAACAGAACAAGGCCTGATGGAGAAAGATTGTGTTCCATTAGCAGAAGCTGGCTTTAAAAAGTGGATAAGAAACTTCTGGGAATTAAAAGAACTTGTTCTAACCCAATGCAAAGAAACTAAGAACTTTGAAAAAAGGTTTGACGAAATGTTAACAATAACACACAATTTAGAGAGGAATATAAGTGAATTAATGGAGCTGAAAAATACAACACGAGAACTTCGCGGAATTATGCACAAGTTTTAACAGGCAAATTGATCAAGCAGAAGAAAAGATATCAGAGGTTGAAGACCAACTTCATGAAATAAAAAGACAAGATTAGAGAAAAAAGGATAAAAAAGAACGAGCAAAGTCTCCAAGAAATATGGGACTATGTGAAAAGACCTAATCTACGTTTGATAGGTGTACCTGGATGTGACGAAGAGAATCAATCCAAGCTGGAAAATACGCTTCAGGATATTATTCAGGAAAACTTTCCCAACCTAGCAAGGCAGGACAATACTCAACTCCAGGAAATACAGAGAACACCACAAAAATATTCCTCAAGAAGACCAACCTCAAGGCACATAATCGCCAGATTCACCAGGGTTGAAATGAAAGAGAAAATACTGAGGGCAGCCAGAGAGAAAGGTCAGGTCACCCATAAAGGGAAGCCCATCAGACTCACAGCAGATCTCTCAGCAGAAACCCTACAAGACAGAAGAGAGTGGGGGCCAATATTCAACATTCTTAAAGAAAAGAACTTTCAACCCAGAATTTTACATCCAGCCAAACTAAGCTTCATAAGCGAAGGAAAAATAAAATCTTTCGTGAACAAGCAAGCACTCAGAGATTTCATCACCACCAGCCCTGCTTTACAAGAGCTTCTGAAAGAACCACTACAAATAGAAAGGAACAACCAGTATCAGCCTTTCTAAAAAATACCAAAAAATAAAGAACATCAACATAATTAAGAAATTGCATCAACTAATGGGCAAAACAGCCAGCTAACATTAAATGACAGTATCAAACACACATATATTGTTATTAATTCTAAATTTAAATCAACTGAATCCCCCAATCCAAAGACACAGACAGGCAAAAAAAAGCCAAGACCCATTGGTATGCTATATCCAGATCCATCTCACATGCAAGGATACACAAAGACTCAAAACAAAGGGATGGAGAAAAGTTTGCCAACCAAATGGAGAGCAAAAATAAATAAATAGAAAGCAGGAGTTGCAATTTTTGCTGATAAAATAGATTTCAAAGCAACAAAGATCAAAAGAAGCAAAGAAGGATATTACATAAAGATAACAGGATCAATGTAACAAGAAGAGCTAAAGATCCTAAATATATATGCACCCAATACAGAAATACCCAGATATATAAAGAGACTTGGACTCCCACACAATAATAGTGGGAGACTTCAACATCAATATTAGACAGATCAATGAGACAGAATGTTAACATCGATATTCAGGACTTGAACTCAGGTCCAGAACAAGTTGACTTAATTAACATTCATAGAACTCTCCACTTTAAATACACAAAATATACACTCTTATCAGTACTACATCACACGTATTTACAGGTTTAAATGAAATATTGGTTGGCTGCTTGTTAATTATTTTCTTCCCTCATTTTTTTTATGTCTCTATTATTAAACACAATTACAGGCATACTCAGTTTTAGACTGCATTCTAGCCCGGGCAATAAAGCAACACCCCTGTTCTCTCTCCCTCTTCCTCTTTCTTCCTTTCCTTTATTCTTTTTCTTTTTTTATTCTTTTTCGTTCTTTCTCTCGTTCTTAAAACAAAACAAAACAAAACAAAAAACAGGTGTGTAGGTGAATTTATTCTCTTCCGTGTCTTCAAACTTCAGGTAGTACTTGTCCATGAAATTTCTCTGTAATCGCTGGAACTCGTCATCCATGATAATGTCCTGTAAAAAAAAAATGTATTTAAATTTATCAAAAAGTATTCTTAGGGAATCAAAGTTCCTATATGATCAAAAAGTTGTTGGTGCTTTTTCTTAAAGAATATATGATAAGGAAACACAATTAACCTGCTGATTTTGAACTCCAACTTTATTTAGACTGAGTGTAACAAGAGGCATGCTTAAGGTAGTTTTAAAAATTAAAAGTCCCAATAAAAAACTTACTCCAATAAATTACTGTTTTTTTTTTCTTTTCTAAGATTATTCAATTAGGTTACTTCTAGAACAGAAACAGTACTATGCTGTTGTGAAGTAAAAAATACCTTATTTTTTACCTAAGCCCATGAATTCTTAGTTAAAATACCTAACTTATTGCTAATATCAATAATTAAGCAGCAGAGGAAAGAATTGGTACTTTTGTGCTCAGTGATGCCAGAATTCTGTACTAATCCTTGTGTCAAGATAAAATTCCCTGCTGAGATGCCCAGGAAGACATGCCATCACCACCTGCAACAGAATTAACTCACTGTGCTTTTAGGAAATTGATGCATGTTAAGGACAAAAGTCATTTTTAGACAGAGCAAGAGAACATTTGGCGACAGACAGTAGCTAAAAGAGAATTTCAGCTTGTGGATACATACAACTGACTCAAAATAGGATATCTGAACATGAAGAAGTCAGGACTGGTTGGCAGCTTATCTCGACCAAATTGCATAGCTCCTCACAGTTGTACACTATTTTTGTAAAGGTTTAGTGAGGTAGCAGCAGCAGCTGGTTACCACAGTGCCTTTCTTCCATCAGGCAAATGCCTGATGGCTCTCAGGATGCCTGGCAAATAACCCTGGCAAAAAGGTGCCATTTCCCCCAAATTCAGCAATAATTGTACTAAATTCCACAGTGCCCAGCTCATTACTGTTAGCACTCCCAGCCCTCATTTTTGGATTAGCTTCTGAAAGGAAAGGCCCTGTTTCCTTTCTCTCTGGCTCTTCCTCATGATTACTGCAACCCTTAGCAGTTTTTGTGGTTTAACTGGTTAATTCCCATGTAATGGGTGAAAAGAGACCTGAAGCATGGAAAAGTTACTAGATTGTTTGTAGGGTGAACCGATATTAAGGTGAAAAGCTCTCCTTTAGTAGGTTAATAATAAAAAAGCATAAAAATAGCTACCTCCATTTTTATGTGCTCTACATGCTACGTACTGTTTGCCTTATAACCATTTTCTTCTTTACACCTCATACCAAGTTTGCAAAGCAGGCTTTAATTGAGCTCATTTAATAGATTAAAATGACAAAACAAAACAAAAACTGAGGCTGAAGGAGACAATAACTTGCCCAAGGTCACACATTCAGTAAGTGGCAAAGTGCCCAAGTCCAAAGCATAAAAGCTCCTTATCTTGTGAAGTAGTTTCATTAAGAACAGCCTTAGTTCACAAGGAAGTCCCAGGTTTAGCTTTTGCTAAGCACACAGTACATTTGTAGCCTGTGTCACACTGTTATGTTATTGTTCTCTTTTCTAATTCCCTGTATGTGTCAACCCTTATAACAGGGACAATGGACTATTTCTTTAAGCATCCATTGCATATCCTAGGGTACAAAAATGTATCTGGTACTTAATCAATCGTTGATTGATGGTTTTTATATCGTAGACAATGTTTCTCTTCCTTCATCAATAAACACTCATTAAAGCCCACTTTTGTGTTGACAGTGTAGTTATTTCTATGGGAAATAGTAAAATGAAGATTTTACCCATCTTGTTCTCAAAGAAATCCAGAAAGTGGGGTGCATCATGTATCTGGGGAAGAGGAGCCTTGCTCACATTTTTCCTCTTCCCCTTCCTTGCCTCTCCCCACAAAAAGAGGCAATTATAATCTGATTGGTCTGGTTCCATAACATTTTTTTGGCCACACTTCCTGATGGGCAGGGTTACTATTTAACTTTTAAGAGGTTCTGTCTTTCCTCTCTTTTCAGTGCATGTGATACAATTTGTAAATTGAACAAGGTCTCTTTCGTTACCTGGCCATCTTTTTGTGATGTTCTTATCTTTTTATCCACATCTTAAAGCGTACTGCGTCTTTGTTTTAGTTCTCATACTATGTGATAAACTAGAAAATGAGATCCAAGATTTAGGTTCTGGCTTGGTGCAGACACAATCCTATGGAGGCCTTGAGCATAAGCTGTGGGTTTTAATCCAGGGTTATGGAAGCTCTAAACTGTGGAGAAGTGGTCACTAGCCCAGCCATAAGCTGGCACTTTGTTTTCCGCTTGCTGTTATCCCTGATGTGTAAATTTCACTTGGGAACTTGGTGGAGAAGAGGATGAATGACAAGGATTTTTAGGTCTCTGCCTTAATGCCATAAAATACCTCTAAAACTCTACTACTTGACCTAACCCACTAGCTTCATCACAGAGACAGGACAAAGTGTTATCATTGAGGGTCAGCCTACCTGCTATAGGAGTCCAGGAAAGCTCACCATCTACTTGATGGTATTCGGTGGATGTATGCACTTTTTAGGTTTCTTTTGTCAATACTGGTTCAAGCAATGGACTTGTTATGTAAAGAACACTGGGAGCTAAGCAATTCATGTAATAGGGCTGAGTGACAACATGTCATCAGCATTCGAAAACAGACTGATAGACAATCTGGCTAAGCAAGACCCATAATTCTGGCCATATCTGCTGTGAGAAAACTTACCTATGTAGAATTCAATACCCATAGCACTCATTTATTAATGGCTTATTAGTCATAGTCCTTAAGGCCTACTAAGTTCAAATAACTTCTTGGGTGCCTGTTTGAATATGTGATAAACTATGTAGTTTTGTACCCTGTAACAGGTCCAGACATATAACAGCTTTATAAAATCAGGGTCACATTAAATAATACTTTAAACTTATACTCTGAACACGAGTACTTTGCTACTATACTGATTCTTGTTATATTTGTGTTTTGATATGATCTTACCACTTTAAAATGAAGCCCACTCTCTCTTTATAATGATTTCTGTGTATGTAATCAATTTACTTCTCCCCTCTGTGAGGAAAAATAGTTGTGGATCTCACACAAATGCTACTGAGTAGAATGACCTTCAGCAAGCAGAGATAAACAAGGGCTGCTTTTCATCTCCCAACCATTGATTTTCTGTAAGGCAAACCACAAAGCTGCTTTGAAGTCCAGGAGAGAGCTGCAAGGGAAGAGGGAGATAAAACTGAAGGGAAGGGAGGATTTGAAACAAAGTTAATCTCTGCCATCTAGGTGTAGATAGTTATTGGCAAAACTGAACCTGCCAGATTGTATTAAGAGAATTTAGATTATTGTAAAAAGTGTGTTTTAGTTGGTAAAACTGGGTTTAGAAACGGTGATATATAAAACAAAGAGAAGTCTGAAAGAATCTTGCATAAAATTTATAAACTTAGCAGAAATAAGTGCTTTAAATGAAATTAAACAGTATCAAGTGTGCAGTGTATACTTAATACTGCTTGTGAAGTCTTCCATTTTGTTTATGTTGCATAATAGGAAAAGCATATGGATTGTAAGAGTAATTATTTGTTGTGTCAATATTTCTCCTCTAAAAACTATACAATAGATCAAGAGTTTGGCTTGATAGTTTTACAGAACAATTGACTTTTATAAAAATTATACACATATTTGAATAATACTTTTCCATTTACAAAATATTGTTCTATGAGCTTCACCATAAACCTAGGAGACAGGCTGGATAAATGCTATTATCTCTTTTAAATGTGAGGAACCAGAGCCTTAGGGAACCCATGTGAACCCAGACACACACTGAAAAAAACAGCGCAGAAGCCAGTAGTAGGGAATCCAAGTTCTCTGATAATTGATCTCCTTTTCTTCCTGCAGGCTCCCTGTAATTTGAGGTTTAAGGGAGAGGAAAACTTGAACCCTCGCTTCCCCCTCTTCTTCCTGAAACATGTTGTTTTTGTCAGGGTAGTCTTTTTGAATGTACTCTTAACATGATAGTGTTGGGATCCTAGAACATATTTCTTACTCTAAAGATGTCTGAAGGTTAAATGCTGACACTGGAAATCTGGAAACCCTTCTTTGAAGACAGTCATTACTTTGACCACAGTGGAGGTTTGAGCTTCCTGAATAGTGCTGCATGAAGTAGGATTTACCATAATTCTGGGGGCTTAAGGAAACTTAGTGTTGTGAAATGAAAGATTCTTGAGAAAGTTTAACCATGAACACTAAGCAAATGCCAGCTAACCTGAAACCTCAGCACATAGTTCTTCCTCATTCCAGCCTTCCAAGATCTGAGTAAACAAAAAATACACATGCCATTTTAGGGGATAGCTGTTGTGGAGGAGCTGAGGTTTCACCTGCTCTTGAAACAACTGAAGTGCTCATGTGCTTTCAAGGAGCAATAAAATTATCATGACATGGACCAAGAAGTATCTGGTAGAAGTATATGTGTGGGATGTCAACCTTCGAAGTTGTCACTAGGCCCCTTTCACAATTTACTGTTTTCATTTGTTTATTTTTATACAACTAATTTGTACCAGATATTTAATTTAGTATTTGGTTCAGATCCTAAAAATCGTCATTTAGTTTTAGCTGGTAAGTAATAAAGTGTGCATCCAATAATACACTCACATAAAATTTCAATCAGGTTTTGTAATAAATGCCTAACAGCTTTTTAAAAGTGGTTCAGTTAATGTCCTGGGCAGGACAAGCTAATTAAAAGGGTTAAGTAATTGTAACAATTAATTTACTTATTAATTTATTCTTTTTGAGTTAACAGAATTTGGCTGACAATAATTAACTTTAATATTAATTTTGATATTACTTCACTTAATCAAACAGGGCAATTTAAAATTCATTTCAGAATGCCATAGAGTTAGTGATTTATAGGACAATTAATGTCATCAGTCTCTGCCTGAGCTGCTACCATTTTGTGGAATGGTTTCTTTACAAATATGTAACATCTTGCTTTATGTAAGTTATATGAGTCACCACTGAAATCTTAAATAGTTGTTATATTGCTGCATAGGATTCATGTTAAAATAACATGTCACTTAAATGAGTGTTAAGACTTAATCTGTTAAAGTCATCTCCTTTTTATTATTTCATTCACTTAAACATACATACATATATGTGACTTACAAGTAAACATATTTTGGGATACAGGCTTAAATGCCTCGTCAGCACATTTCGTGTCCAGTGTGTTTTGTAAAATATTAGTAAAGCATCAGTCATGATAGAGGCTTCAATTTGTTTTTGTTTTTTAAAAATAATATCTGTAGGTATATTACTTTTGAAACTTGAACTAGTCTAGTCCTTCTCTATACCTGGGATGCTGTTAGACTTAAAATCTGTTTGGATTCATGTTAGTTAATTAAAAAAAAGGGGGGGGGATATTTTAAAGTTTCTTCACCACCAGGGAAACACTCTTCTCATGCTTTTTTCAAGGTACCATATTGTGGCAGAAATCAAAATGACTACCTGACAGTAGTTGATATGAAAAAGAAATATTGTTACAATCTAAACATAGATAAACCATTATTTAGGAGGACTGTATAGTAGTCAGTGAGTTATAGTAAACCAAAGTAGGGTTAAAAACTTTTTAACACCTATTATCTCTGTCAGACTAATTTGAGAAACAATTCAAAATAACTTCCTACCTCTGAATCAGTATTTGTGATATGCATTTTTTTTTTCTACAAAGGTAAATGGATAAATCCTGGAAATGGATTCTACCTGTTTATGCCAGTTGCTCAGGGTAGGTCTTCAATAGAAGGCATCTCAGGAAGGCCTCTCCAGAATATAGTCATGCTAAGGCAGTGTGGGATGGGAGCAGATCCTGAGATCTTTGAAAATAGGAAAGAAGTTCAGAGTAGGGAGTTAAAATGGTCACACTAGGCATTACATTTAGACAAATATTTCATCCTGTCATCTTATACTGCCACATGTAATTAATGATAATATAATGCATCCAGAGGTGTAAAAAAATCTTCATTTATATAAATCATTCTTATTAAACAATAATGTGATTCCCTTCTTGGTTGCACATCACTTTGCAAACTACCATCTGTGCCATCTGGCCTCAGTCCAGTAGCTCTGTTTCTCACATGCCTTTCAAATCCTAATGGCTTTATATAGAGTCTATGGTTATGAATGCATGGTATATGGAATTATTAATGATCTTAAAGATAATTTTAGAAAATACGTGCTATCTGGCAAATAATTATCAGTTTATCTCAGAGCACAAAACTGTATTTTAAAGTTAGCAAATGACTTAAATCACCTCTATTTCTTCTCTTTCATGGTTAACAAATCAAGAAGCCAGCTATCCCCCATTCCCTCACCTTCACTTTCCACACACCACTGGGAAACTGAAAGGAGGACTTTTCTGATTTTTCAAGCCTGGTCCCTGGCTAAGACATAGAAAACAAAGGTTAAAAGCCAACTTTGATCCTGTATATCAAGGATTGTACTGTAGACAGAGGCAGTACAGGGATGTTTCTCTACCAGGGATGTTTTTCTGAGGAAGGTTGTCTTGAAGGTGAAGAGGTAACTTAATACATAGCAAGAGTTCCTGAAAATAGTGATTCTTCCCTCAGAGCAGAATGCTCAAATGCATTCTTTTTAAAAATATTTAATTTTGAATATGTGAAGAAGGTAAGGAGGTGAGAGTGCCATCCTCTAAGGGCTGATATTAAGTGGCATTTCCATGTGATAGAGTCAGCAGTCAGTTTAATTGACATTTTCAGTGCTTCATTTTTGTACCTCACCACATCATATAATACAGTGACTGATCCAAACTTGGCCTGCAATAAATATGTAATGAATTTGAAATTGGTGCCCTTTACTTTTTTTATCTGTATATGATGAGCAGAAAAATAGACAAGGAATCAGAAAGGCAGTATTGTAATTCCGAATCCGCCTTTTACTAGCTATGTGATGTTTGCAAATTTTTTTTTTACTTTACTTACTGTTTTGAACAATGGCGTTTGGATTGAATAATCTTTAACATTCCTTTTACTTTCATAATTTATAGTACAGAAAATATAATGACCCTAGAATGGTTAAATCAATGATGCACTAGTAAATGTTACTGACTGGCTCTCAAAAATAAAAATTTTTAAAAGAGCCTGATTTAGGATATTTGCCTATTTCTATGGTGTAAATACTCCTGATGTGGCTGATGACAAGCCACTAACCTGAGATTACTGACCACAGAGTTGAGAAGAGATGAGAACATTCAGCACTTTCAAGCTATAGGAGCCAGTTCCAGTGTAATACAGGACTTGGAATACTAAATCATTCTACCCTATAGGACTGAAAATGTGCTCATATAATTGAGAAAAAATTAATAACAGAATAAGAATAGGTTTCCAGGTTTTAGAAAATTAAGTCTCTTTTGCAAGGATTATCTTAGATTTTAATGCTAGTGTTCAAGCTGTTAACAGTCTTTTAAAAAATGGGAGGGCATGTACTGTTTTTTAAGTCATATACACATGGAATGAGAGTAAAGATTGAATCTTTTAGCATGTCAGGAAGCAGTATTTAGAATCTGATCTAATGCTTTACATGCATTTGTTATAGCTCCAAGATTGGTCTTATGCTAAGACAGAGCAGTGTCTTAACCCCCACCGTGCAGGGGGTTAATAGTTAATATCTAGAAATGTTGGCAATACAGTGCTTTGGAACCACAGTATTTAGAAATGTTTATTAGAGCAGAACAATATTATTAGAATAGAACAGTATTACTGAAATGCTGCAAACAATGCAAACTAAAAATAGGCCCCCTGAAAGGAATGAGAAAGGATATTAAAGGAAACCTAAGAGGAGACATTAGGTCTGAGAGTCACAGTAGAAGCTATGCATATCACAATCTATCTATAGAATACTGAATATACCAAGATCCAAGTTTAGTTTTCATGTTACAAGCACCTATAATAAGGCATTAACAAGAAAATTACTCAGAAAAGTTATAAATACATGTGACTTTAAAAATATGGCTAACTTTTAAAATAGCTATTTACAAAGTGTACTGTTTCTAATATTGTATGAGATAAAACTGGATTACAAAACCTAAAGGTTGTGTGTGAGCAATTACATATCCTGTTAAGTGTCAGTTGAGGTTTGAAACTCTTCATCATTGCTTTTCCACATAAAATTTAAGTTTGTAGCTATGAAGAATATTTGATCCTGACATTGAACGTCCAAACTAAAATTTATCATAAATATTACCATTTTGCTTCCACTCTGATTTAATCAATGTTGAAAAAAGCATTATTTGGTAAATAATAACTGTATATTGGCTCAGCAGGCATAACAGTGGCATTACTAGTTACAACTGATGGAATGAGTTGCTAGATTATCAACAGTGCCAACGCTATCTTTCTATTAAAGGCAGCAGTCTTCTTTCTTTGTAGTGGATTTTATTAAATGAAGCTAGTGAATAAGATTCTTTGGAGATACTATAGAATCCCTTTGATACTGTTCCCAATGGAATATTTTTTGGTAACTATTTGGAGGAAGAAAGCAAAGGAGTTAAACAAAAATCTGGTACCACTGTGTCCTCTAAAAGTGTTAAACAATTCATTGTTTTCCTTTTGAAGTGCACTAAAGCCTGTTCTCCATCAGGAACCTACCCCAGACTTTCCATTGAACAACTCCATCTGTCCGTAATAGATTTTTCTTCCTTCATCAAGAATAACCAGGCCAATGACAGTCTCCTCTGTAGCTTCCCTAATTTGGTGGGAAGTTATGTCTTGTCATTTCATGGAGCAGAGTTCCTTGAGACTGCCACTTCATAAAGACGTCTTTATAAGAACTCTCACCCAGAAGGTCCAAAGCTATGTCTTCTATTCCTATATACATGTTAAACCCTGAGTTCCTAGGGCTTATATTGATAATGGATATCCTACGGGCCTAAAAGCTGTGCCTTTCAGGTCCTTTTCATTTCCAATAAAAGAAATTTCTTTCTTTTACACTTGGTTAAACATTATTTTTTAACCTGTACACATTAGTTATTTTTAATATGCTTTTTGAATCTAACATTTCTGTATTTTAAAAAGAGGATCCAATTAGCTTATTTTGAAAGTTTATTTACTCTTCCAGAATTATTAAATTTTAGAGCTGGATGGAACTTTAGAGATCCTTTCTATACTTCACAAATTGAGATTTCAATTTATTTATATACCATCAGGTACCAGATAAGTTTGGCAGTTGAAAAAAATTACCACAGGTTATTTTTTTCTCCCTTCAAATCAATTCTAAAATTGATATTCAATTTAGTATTAATTGCACATATCCAACATAGTAGGTTGATGAAGGTAGCAAAAGGTATAAATTATATCTCCTGACCTTAAGGAGCTCATATTTTAATAGGGGCCTAAATGTAAATAATTGTAAAATGATGCAATAAATCTATTATAAGTATGAATGGAATGCTTTGGTAGATTTGAGGCTCTAATGGAACATGGGGAAGCCAGAGAAGACTGGAAGAGGTACACTGTTGTTGCTAGATTATCAAGGATTAATAAGTATGTTTGTGTATGTAAGTTTGTATACGTGTGTGAGTGTGTGTGTATGTGTATCTGTGTGGGCTGGTGGTGGTAGTTATGGCACTCCAGGTAGAGCCAGAAACAGTGACGATAATGATCGTGTAGGAGTCAATAATATAGCAAAAGGACCTCAAATAAATCCTGGGTTATATACGTGTAATCTAACAAATTGTTGTTGAGGTCAACTTTGTTGGTATCATCCACCATGAAATAACATGCTCTATGTATAAACATGGCGGCAGTGATAGTGTGCTTTCTTACTTTACTGTTGACAATATTAAATATTATAATTTGCATGTTTAAAAAACTTCAATTTCCTGGAATAAGCCTAAATGTGTCAAGTTTTAAGAAAGATCAAATGCAAAATTATGACAGAGGGTTGCGACTATTATCTTCTTACACAGTTCTCCTGACAAGGTCTTCATCCTCTCCTACTAGCTACCATCTTATTCAACTCAAATCACTGCCCCTCCATCCCTCTCTTCTCTGCTTTCTCAGTAAGGCAAAGTTAAGACTCAGAATGATCATCAATGCTGCATTCTGACTATGAGGTCAAAGTCATCAAAGATTGAAGGAAAATAATTGTAATTGCTAGGACAGGAGGATTTAATGATATTTCTCTAAACAGGGTAGATGATGGCCCAAAAACAATGTTAGAGAAATCTTGGTAAATATTTGTTCCCATTAATTCTCACATTTTTTTCTTTGTAAACTATTTAAGGATCACAAAATGATAGAACTTTGGATTATATTACTGTCTTGGACATAGCAGGTATTCAAAACGTATTGGTGAATGGCCAAATAAATGGAATAAAACAAAGAAAACAGCATGGGCCCTGGGACAACTGGATACTCACATGTAAGAATGAAGATGGACCCCTTACTCCACATATAAAAATTTATCAAAGACCTTGGAAGGTGTTAATGGGGAATACCTGCTAATCAGGTAGAGAATTGCATACAATGAAAGTATTGTGGATAATAGTGATTGAACAACTTTGTGAATACACTAAAAACTACTGAATTTTACATTTTAAAAGGATGAATTTTATGCTAAGTATATCTCAATTTAAAAAGTAGATGAAAAGAAAAAAAAAAAAAACTAAACAAAACAATAGCAACCACAACAAAACCATGGCCCAGAAAGTTGAATTGAGGCTCTGCCTAGGTAGTCTTAACATTGAAGTGAAATATAAATTATAGATGAATAACACTTTTTAGTTAAAACAAAATTGAAGATAGTTAAAGGATGTGCTATAGTTCAATAATTAAAAGATGCATATTTTTTCAGATTTCTGAAATGGGATTTTTTTCTTTTTTTTTTTTGAGACAGAGTCTCACTCTGTTATCCAGGCTGGACTAAAGTGACCTGATCTCAGCTCACTGCAACCTCTGCCTCTTGGGTTCAAGTGATTCTCCTGACTCAGCCTCCTGAGGAGCTGGGACCACAGACATGTGCCACTGTGTCTGGCTAATGTTTGTGTTTTTAGTAGACATGGTTTCCCCATGTTGGCCAGGCTGGTCTCAAACTCCTGACCTTGGTCTCCCAGGGAATGTGTTTTTTAACTGACAATGTGTCATAATTCATTTGGCTGCCTTTTTTTCTTTCTTTGTGGTACCTAAAATTGTGAGATGTCTTAGATTGAATGGAGTATAGTACTTAATTTTTCAAATAATGTGGCAGAGGCAGAGGTTGCTAGCTGTACCTCATATGTACTCTCTTCTTCCCATACAGTAATAAGATTTTTTTTTAGCTGGAGAAATGGTCAACCAGTCAAAGACTATACTTCCAGTATTCCTTAAAGCTAGATGTGGCCAGGTGCCTAAGTTCTGGTCAATGAAAGCAGAGGTAATGTGTGCAACTTCTGGTTTGTGACCTTAAAGGGAAGGAGCATGCTTCCCTTTTTTCGTTTCTTTTCTTCTTTCCTCCCTCCATATTTCATTCCTTCCTTTCTCTTTATCCCCTTTCTACTTCCCTCATTCTCTTCCTTCTAGATAACAGATGTGATGTTAGAAGCTCAGGAGCCATTTTCATCCATGAGATGGATGTCATGTATTGAGGTTGGGCAATGAGAGAAGATAATGAGTTCTTAATGATCAGGAAACCAGTATACTAGTCCTGGACTGACTATACAGACTTTCATGTGATAAACTAAAAAAATTTTTTGAAGTCATTCTTGTTTGCTATAGGAACTGACCAAATATTCTATCAAATATTAATGGTTTCCAGATTTCATTTTTCTGGGAGTAAATATTACCACTTTGTGTAATGGGTCAAACTCTACTTCCTCTAAACACACACACACACACACACACACACACACACACCCCTTTTGTGGGTGAAATAAGTTACTAAATGTAGCATTTATTTATCAGGAATGCATTGTGAATAGTTTCTCAATTTTCATTATCAGGTAAAGATGATGATTTCAGCCCACATTCAAAGTGTTTCTAAATAATACAATCAGTAGAACTGTCTGTTCGGTACCATGGAGGACAGCTTTTTCAGGGCAACTGGGATTTATTGATAATGCTATATCTGTCTTGTCAGCTGAATTCCTTGGGTTTTATGTGGTAGTGTGGTAAAAATACATGATCAGATTTCACTGTTAAAATTCTTCAGCAATACATGTACAGTCAAGTTTCTTCCCTGGATAGCTGAACATGTAGGTTATGAGATTTTTTAAAAATGTATCGTGACAAACTTTATGGAAATGCAACAATCTGGACATCTAGTTTTGTCTGAGAGTGGCATGGATATGAAGAACTGTGCTGTTGGTGCTGATGCAACGTTGACCTTTGGCAGTCACACTGTTGGTTCTTCATATTTGAGGAGATGGGACGGTGAGGAGGCCTGTTGGCTTGATTTTATTAATACCACCATCTAGAATACAGATTCTTGGATATTTCATTTTCACAAGGTGGGCTGCAAACTGGAAAATAAAAAAAGAGGCAAAATTTATAGAGGATATACAGAAGATTTCTCCAACCTCATGTTTTTCTCAGGGTTTGAAAGACAAAATTATTTTAATGTTATCATTGCTGTCACCATTGTGGAAGTTGTTAAGTTGGTTATTAATATAAATTAAATCACTCTTTTTTTTTTTTTTTGAGACAGTCCTGCTCTGTCGCCAGGCTGGAGGGTAGCGCCACAATCTCTGCTCACTGCAACCTCCGCCTCCCAAGTTCAAACGGTTCTCCTGCCTCAAACTGCCAAGTAGCTGGGACTACAGGGGTGCCACCATGCCCAGCTAATTTTTGTATTTTTAGTAGAGACTAAGTTTCACCATGTTGGCCAGGATGGTCTCAATCTCTCAACTCATGGTCCACCTACCTTGGCCTCCTAAAGTATTCGGATTACAGGCATGAGCCACTGTGCCTAGCAAATCACTCTTTTATATGCTGATAATTTCTTTATCTTATGGAATAAATGTCTCTTTAGTTCTCTTTTATGATTTTTTTGAATATGTGATAAATATACATGGTAAACAATTCAAATTCAGTAGAAAAGGGCATACAGTGAGAATTAAAGTCATTCCACTCTGTTCCCAGTGCTCTCTCTCTAGAAGTCATTAATGTTACTATTTTTAAGTATTCTTCCAGTAATAGTCAAAACAAGCTCAAATTTACATTGAAAAAATTTTGATATTATGGTCCACTTCACTGTCCCATAGAGGGCCCACAAGCCAGTTGTAATATGTTTTTGGAGCAATCACAACTAACATTTTGAGTCCACAAACCTGGAATGAATTTGAAGGCCAGATCCAGGAAGCCTTCTAGATGTCTGGCACAACAGGATGTTGTAAAAGTTATAAAAATATGCACATATCTGACTTAGCTCTGATCTACCTATTTAGGATCATAGACTGCCTTTTCCTCATTCTTTGTACTTTATGATGAAGCAGCCCTGAACTGCTTGCCAATCCCGAAATAGCATACTGCTTTATGTTCAGACCTTTTCTTGGGCAGATTGTCCAATGTTGGGCACATGCTCCATTTCCCACCAATTTCTGTTCCCTCTTTAGCTCCTCCCCAATAGTTGCCCCCCCACATAACCTCAAAATCTGCCTAACTTCTATTAATTTTCCTGCTCAGACACTTCCTTCTCTAGGAGCTAAGTTGCCATCAGGCTCCCTGCTTCTCAGCTCCCAAAGTTTTTTGTATGAATCTCAATTTTTGGCCTTACTTCATTTATTTAAATTCTCCATTTAAGAGCTTCCTTCCATTTTGTTTTCTTACTGGTATCTGGCACCTGGTAGGGGCTCAATATATGTTTGCTGGATTGAACTCAACTATGACAAATGACCATAAAACCTAGGGCAAAATTATGAAGTAAATAAGTTTTTCTTCGGCTCCTTTCTCTCTACTCCTTCCTTCTCTTTAGTACTAACCTATTCCTTCTCAATGAGTATTTGTGTTCTCAAGTTCTTTTCCATCATTCTCTCTACAAAAAACCTAACCTTAGATCCTTCAATAAAAATGACTAACACCTGCTCACAATGCTATTGCTTCTTGGGGCTCTTTGACGCTTAATACTTAGTAAGGTCTCAAGGCAGCAATCTAAACTTTAGGGTTCAAAAGAATGAGCTGAGTGGTTTACCCAGGACAAGTTCAAGGCCTCACTCCCAGAGATTCTGCTTTATTGATCTGGGGCTCAGGGATAAGTATTTTTAAATAAGCACCCACAGATGATTCTAAAGCAGGTGGTCCATGGACAATTTTTTGAATAATACTGTCTTAAGCCAAAAGGATAAAGGTCTCGGTCAGTAGGTGGAATAAATAATGCTGGACTGGGATGTTAGCAATCTCCAAAACAACTCACATAGATGGGTCTTAGTACTGCTGACCCTACTTATCTTCTTAGTGATTCTTTGCAGTGGCTCCACAGAGATTCAAATGGCTGTTCACATTTCACATCCTATGCTCTCTTAGAGCTACCAGATGGGAATACTTGATAGTAACGAATGTTGAAAAGAAACAGTGCTCCTGTATTTCAAACGGTGTCAAGTGAGCTGGTGTGAGCTGCTCTTCATCCTGTTTTTACTTCTCTTTGAACCCCAGTCCTTAAGAAAGAAGGCACCAGATTCATCTGCCCAGAGTCATATGCAGGCAGCACAGTCCCTGGTACCATATGATTACTGAAACATCTTGGCTGCATTCTCCCACATGCACAATTCAATTACCATTTAGGCCGGAATTCTAAGATAAACATAACATTACTGAAAAAGCCTTGTGGATAAGCAGTCTTAACTCTCAGTTCTTTCAAAACACTGTGGAAATCAGAAAATGCGTAAGGAAGGACTGTACATTCAACTAATCTCCCTTAAACTATGCTGTAGAGCTGGAAAGAGTTCCTACTGTTATATTAAGGATGTCCCTAACAACTAGGCTGCTGCTGAGCTGGAAAGTGGAAATAGACAAAGCAAGCAGAACAGAGCACTTTGAAACAATCAGGTTGCTGCTGTGTGTGAGGTCTAAGAAGAAAAGTAGAAATGGAGTACAAGGAGATAGGTAAATGTTTAGCTGCCTTGAAAAGAAGCAGGCTGTGTTTAAGAAAAAGAGCAACTGTTGAGTTTTCACATGAGATTTTGAGTTCTGCTCCTCTGATCCTCTGCTGTGTTTTCAATTATCCATGTTAAATACTGGCCCCTAGCAGTGAAACCATGACTGCATCTTTTCCACTGCTATGGAAACATTTCTTCTTCTCCATCTGTTTAGTTATTTGGTTATTCACTTATCAAACATTTCACTGAGCACCTGCTAAGTAGGTACCAGGCACAGTTCCAGTTTTTGGAGTGCTTAGAGTTCAGTGGAGGAGATGGTAATAGACAATTCATACTAAGTAGTATGGGTAGCATAAAAACAGTTCAGGGATCTTGGCAGTTCAGAGAAATAAGCAGAGTTTCTGAATTTAACAGGGGCTGGGTAACTAGTTTCTTTCTTTTTTCCTTTTATTCCTCTTTCATTATTGACTCCTAAAGGAAATCAGAATCCAGGTGTGATGGCCACAATTGCTACACTTACCACATAGTATCTTTGTGGCTATAGCTTGACAGGTTAGGGAAGAAAGAAAAGGCTGTGAATCTGCTGGGGTAGATTTCCACAGTGTGAAAAAGTAGTATCATACCTGGAGAAAATATACAGTGGGACAGGGGATAACCAGGCATCCAGGGTATATGGTTTCTTCCATCTTTCGTTTTTCATCTGGCAGGGCTTTTGACTGCAAATTCCACAGAGTGCAGACTCCATTCAGATACTATAAATCTGAGCAACATCCTTGGTGGAGGTGGCAGGATATCATTCTGAGCCAGAGGTTATAAAGTCAGAAAAATCTGGGTGCTTTTACTAAACAGTAATATACAGGTTTGTTCCAGACTAGTAAGTAGAGTTTCTGTGACAGACCTCTGACATCAGCTGTTTTTAAAAGGGCCTCCTTTTCCCAGGTGATTCTAATGTGTAACTAGCATTGAGAGTCATTTAATTAGATAATGGGATTCATTTGTGGGTCAGGTTTGGGACTCAAACTGCAATTCCTATAGATATAGTGCTGTGTGGAGAGCAAGTCACTTTGCACTAGAAGAGGCTGCTGTGTTTGTAGGTCTGAAATTTGTGAGGCCTGAACTTTATCAGACATAGTAGAATTTAATGTGGAACAGGTTATTAGAGATAAAAAGGTAGATTTCATAATGATAAAAAATTCAATTTGCCAAAAAGATATGACAATTCTAAATTTGTAAGCATTCAGTAATAAAGCCTCAGAATATAAAAATGTGATAGCATTGAATGGCAAAACAGGCAAATCCACCATCATAGTAGGAACTATGAGCAGGTCGCTCTCAGTACGTGAAATAACAACCAGAAAAAAACCAGTAAGATGCAATATTTGAACAATGCAATTAACAAATCTACTTAAGGGACAGATACAGAACACCAATACTCAATACCTTCAAAATAAAATTCTTTGTTGAAAAATTTTTATTTTATATATGTATATATATTTTATTGCATGTTAGGTTCTGGGGTACATGTTAAGAACATGTAAGATTGTTGCATAGGTACACACATGGCAGTGTGGTTTGCTGCCTTCCTCCCCATCACCTATATTTGGCATTTCTCCCCATGTTATCCCTCCCCAACTACCCATCCCCCGCTGTCCCTCCCCTACTTCCGTGCAACAGACCCCAGTGTGTGTTGCTCCTCTTCCTGTGCCTATGCGTTCTCACTGTTCAACACCCACCTATGAGTGAGAACATGTGAGGTTTTTCTGTTCTTGTGTCAGTTTGCTGAGAATGATGGTTTCCAGGTTCGTCCATGTCCCTACAAAGGACATGAACTCATCGTTTTTTGATGGCTGCATAGTATTGCATGGTGTATGTGTGCCACATTTTCCCTGTCCAGTCTACCATTGATGGACATTTGGGTTGGTTCCAAGTCTTTGCTATTGTAAACAGTGTAGCAATGAACATTCATGTGCATGTGTCCTTATAATAGAATGATTTATAATCCATTGGATACATACCCAGTAATGGGATTGCAGGGTCAAATGGAATTTCTATTTCTAGGTCCTTGAGGAATCGCCACACTGTCTTCCACAATGGCTGAACAAATTAACACTCCCACCAACAGTGTAAAAGTGTTCCTATTTCTCCACATCATCTCCAGCATCTGTTGTCTCTAGATTTTTTAAATGATCGCTATCTCACTGGCGAGAGATGGTATCTCAATGTAGTTTTGATTTGCATTTCTCTAATGACCAGTAATGATGAGCATTTTTTCATGTCTGCTGGCATCATATATGTTTTCATTTGAAAAGTGTCTGTTCATATCCTTCACCGACTTTTGAGTGGGCTTATTTGTTTTTTTTTTTCTTGTAAATATGTTTTAGTTCTTTGTAGATTCTGCATATGAGCCCTTTGTCAGATGGGTAGATTGCAAAAATTTTTTCCCATTCTGTTTGTTGCTGATTCACTTTAATGATTGTTTCTTTTGCTGGGCAGAAGCTGTGAAATATGATTAGGTCCCATTTGTATATTTTGGCTTTTGTTGCCAATGCTTTTGATGATTTGGTCATGAAGTCCTCTATGTCCTGAATGGTTTTGCCTAGATTTTCTTCTAGGGTTTTTATGGTGTTAGGTCTTATGTTTAAATCTTTAATCCATCTGGAGTTAATTTTAGTGTAAGGTGTCAGGAAGGGGTCCAGTTTCTGCTTTCTGCACATGGCTAGCCAGTTTTCCCAACACCATTTATTAGTCAAAGATCAGATGGTTGTAGATATTTAGCCTTGCCTCTGAGCCTCTGTTCTATTTCATTGGACTGTATCTCTGTTTTGGTACCAGTACCATGTTGTTTTGATTACTGTAACCTTGTAGTATAGTTTGAAGTAAGGTAGTGTGATGCCTCCAACTTTGCTCTTTTTGCTTAGAATTGACTTGAGAATTAATTCTAGCCTTGCTAGACAGACTCTCTTTTGGTTCCATATGAAGTTTAAGCTTGCTTTTTCCAGTTCTGTGAAGGTCATTGGTAGTCTGATGGGGATAGCATTGAATCTGTAAATTACTTTGGGCAATATGGCCATTTTCACAATATTGGTTCTCCATAACCATGAGCATGGAATGTTTCTCCATCTGTTTGTGTCTTCTCTTATTTCATTGGGCAGTGGTTTGTAGTTCTCCTTGAAGAGGTCCTTTACGTTTTTTGTTAGTTGTATTCCTAGGTATTTTATTCTCTTTGTAGCAATTGTGAATGGCAGTTTGTTCTTGATGTAGCTCTCTTTAAGTCTGTTATTGGTGTATAGGAATGCTTGTTATTTTTTCACATTGATTTTGTATCCTGAGACTTTGCTGAAGTTGCTTATCAGTTTCAGGAGATTTTGAGACAATGGGATCTTCTAAATATGCAATCATGTCACCTGTAAATAGAGACAATTTGGCTTCCTCCTTTCCTAATTGAATACCCTTTATTTCTTTTTCTTGCCCGATTGCTCTGGCTAGAACTTCCAATACTATACTGAATAGGAGTGGTGAGAGAGGGCATCCTTGTCTAGTGCCAGATTTCAAAGGGAATGCTTCCAGTTTTTGCCCATTCAGTATGATATTGGCTGTGGGTTTGTCATAAATAGCTTTATTTTGAGATACGTTCCATCAATACCTAGTTTATTGAGAGTTTTTTGTGTAAAAGCTGTTGAATTTTGTCAAAGGCCTTCTCTGCATCTGTTGAGATAATCATGTGTTTTTTGGCTTTGTTTCTGTTTATGTGGTGAATTACATTTATGGACTTGGATATGTTGAACCAGCCTTGAATCCCTGGGATGAAGCCTACTTGATCATGGTGGATAAGCTTTTTGATGTGCTGTTGCAATCAGTTTGCCAGTATTTTATTGAAGATTTTTGCATCTATGTTCATCATGGATATTGGCCTGAAGTTTTCTTTTCTTGCTGAGTCTCTGCTGGGTTTTGTTATCAGGATGATGTTGGTCCCATAAAATAATTTGGGAAGGATTCTCTCTTTTTGAATTTTTGGAATAGTTTCAGAAGGAATGGTACCAGCTCCTCTTTGTATGTCTGGCAGAATTTGGCTGTGAACCCATCTGGACTTAGGCTTTTTTTTGGTTGGTAGGCTATTAATTGCTGCCTCAACTTCAGCCCTTCTTATTGGTCTATTCAGTGTTGCGACCTCTGCCTGGTTTAGGCTTGGGAGGATGCAAGTGTCCAGGAATGTATCCATTTCTTCCAGGTTTACTAGTTTATGTGCATAGAGTTGTTTGTAATAATCTCTGATGGTGGTTTGTATTTCTGTGGAATCTGTGGTGATATCCCCTTTATCGTTTTTTATTGCATCTATTTGATTATTCTCTTTTTTCTTTTTTTATTAATCTGGCTAGTGGTCTATTTTGTTGATCTTTTTGAAAAATCAGCTCCTGCATTTATTGATTTTTTGAAGGGTTTTTTGTGTCTCTATCTCCTTCAGTTCTGTTCTGATCTTAGTTATTTCTTGTCTTCTGCTAGGTTTTGAGTTTTTTTGATGTTGCTCCTCTAGCTCTTTGAATTTTGATGATAGGGTGTTGATTTTAGAGCTTTCCTTTCTTCTCATGTGGGCATTTATTGCTATATATTTTCCTCTAGACACTGCTTTAAATATGTCCCAGAGATTCTGGCATGTTGTGTCTTGGTTCTCGCTGGTTTTAAAGAACATCTTTATTTCTGCCTTCATTTCATTGTTTATCCAGTCAACATTCAGGGGCAGTTGTTCAGTTTCCATGAAGCTGTGTGGTTCTGAGTTAGTTTCTGAATTCTGAGTTCTAATTTGATTGCACTGTGGTCTGAGAGACCATTTGTTATGATTTCCCTTCTTTTGCATTTGCTGAGGAGTGATTTACTTCCAATTATGTGGTCAATTTTGGAGTAGGTGTGATGTGGTGCTGAGAATAATGTATATTCTGTGGATTTGGGGTAGAGAGCTCTGTAAATGTCTATTAGGTTTGCTTGTTCCAGGTCTGAGTTCAAGTCCTGGATATCCTTGTTAATTTTCTGTCTCGTTGATCTAATATTGACAATGGGGTGTTAAAGTCTCCCACTATTATTGTGTGGGAGTCTAAGTCTCTTTGTAAGTCATTAAGAACTTGCTTTATGTATCTGGGTGCTCCTGTATTGGGTGTGTGTATATTTAGGATCATTAGCTCTTCTTGTTGCATTGATCTTTTCACCATTATGTAATGTCCTTTTTTGTGTCTTTTGATCTTTGTTGGTTTAAAGTCTATTTCATCAAAGACTAGGATTGCAACTCCGGTGTTTTTTTGCTCTCCATTCGCTTGTTAAATCTTCCTCCATCCCTTTATTTTGGGCCTATGTGTATTCTTGTATGTGAGATGGGTTTCCTGGATACAGCACACTGATGGGTTTTGGCTTTTTATCGAATTTGCCTGTCTGTGTCTTTTGATTGGGGCATTTAGCCCATTTCCATTTAGGGTTAATATTGTTATGTGTGAATTTGATTCTGCCATTTTGATACTAGCTAGTTGTTTTAATGGGGATCAAGGGCAAAAGAGAGGGAAGACCTTAAATCGTGGCAAACCTTAATACAAATAAAAAAGTTATTTTCCAAATGACTTTCCAAAATACAGAGGATAGTGTCACTTTCCTTTTCTAAAAACATTTACTAGGTCTCTACCGCTAAAAAATGAAAACTCTTTTTTTAAAAAAATTATTATTATACTTTAAGTTCTGGGGTACATGTGTTCAATGTGCAGCTTTGTTACATAGGTATACACATGCCATTGTGGTTTGCTGCATCCATCACCCTGTCATCTACATTAGGTATTTTTCCTAATGCTATCTCTCCTCTCGCCACCCCCATCTCTGACATGCCCTGGTGTGTGATGTTCCCCTCCGTGTATCGATATGTTCTCATTGTTCAACTCCCACTTTTGAGTGAGAACATATGGTGTTTGGTTTTCTGTTCTTGTTTTAATTTGCTGAGAATGATGGTTTTCAGCTTCATCCATGTCCCTGCAAAGGACATAAACTCATCCTTTTTTATGGCTGCATAGTTCCACAGTGTATATGTGCCACATTGTCTTTATCCAGTCTATCATTGATGGGCATTTTGGGTTGGTTTCAAGTCTTGTGAACAGTGCCACAATAAACATACATGTGCATATGTCTTTATAATAGAACAATTTATAATCCTTTGGGTATATACCCAGTAAAGGGATTGCTGCGTCAAATGTTACTTCTAGTTCTAGATCCTTGAGGAATCACCACACTGTCTTCCACAAATGGTTGAATTAATTTACACTCCCACCAACAATGTAAAAGTGTTCCTATTTCTCCATATCCTCTCCAGCATCTGTTGTCTTCTGATTTTTTAATGATCACCATTCTAACTGGTGTGAGATGGTTTCTCATTGTGGTTTTGATTTGCATTTCTCTAATGACCCGTAATGATGAGCATGTTTTCATATGTTTGTTGGCTGCATAAATGTCTTCTTTTGAGAAGTGTCTGTTCATATCCGTCACCCACTTTCTGATGGGGTTTTTTTTCTTATAAATTTATTTAAGTTCTTTATAAATTCTGGATATTAGCCCTTTGTCAGATGGACAGATTGCAAAATTTTTTTTTCCAGTTGGTTGCCAGTTCACTCTAATGATCGTTTATTTTGCTGTGCAGAAGCTCCTTAGTTTATTTAGGTCCCATTTGTCTATTTCGGCTTTTGTTGCCATTGCTTTTGGTGTTTTAGTCATGAAGTCCTTGCCCATGCCTATGTCCCGAATGGTGTTGCCTAGGTTTTCTTCTAGGGTTTTTATGGTGTTAGGTCTTATGCTTAAATCTTTAATCCATGTGGAGTTAATTTTTGTAGAAGGTATAAGGAAGGGGTCCAGTTTCAGCTTTCTGCATATGGCTAGCCAGTTTTCCCAACGCCATTTATTAAACAGGGAATCCTTTCCTAGGGGCTTATTTTTGTCAGGTTTGTCAAAGATAAGATGGTTGTAAATGTGTGGCATTACATTTGAGGCCTCTGTTGTGTTCCATTGGTCTACATCTCTTATCAGTAACAGTACCATGCTGTTTTGATTACTGTAGCCTTGTAGTATAGTTTGATGTCAGGTAGCGTGATGCCTGTTTTTTTTTTTTTTTTT
>NW_016107921.1:137959-144218 GCF_001604975.1 Cebus imitator | reverse complement strand
AAAAAAAAAAAAACAGTTCCTGGATTCACTGATGTTTTTGAAGGATTTTTCTTGTATCTATATCCTTCAATTCTGCTCTGCTCTTAGTTATTTCTTTTCTTCTGCTAGGTTTTGAATTTGTTTTCTCTTGCTCCACTAGTTCTTTTGCTTGTGATGGTAGGATGTCGATTTTGGATCTTTCCTGCTTTCTCTTGTGGGCATTTGGTGCTATAAACTTATCTCTATGCACTTCTTTAAATGTGTCCCAGATATTCTTGTACACTGTGTGTTCATTCTCATTGGTTTCAAAGAACATTGTTATTTCTGCCTTCATTTCATTATTTACCCCATAGTCACTCAGGAGCAGGATGTTCAGTTTCCATGTAGCTGTGCAGTTTTGACTGAGTTCCTTAATACTGAGTTCTAATTTGATTGCAATGTAGTCTGAGGGACTGTTTGTTATGATTTCCATTCTTTTGGATTTGCTGAGGAATGTTTTACTTCCAGTTATGTGGTGAGCTTTAGAATAAGTGTGATGTGGTACTGAGAAGAATGTATATTCTGCGGATTTCGGGTGGAGAGTTCTGTAGATGTCTATCAGGTTCACTTGGTCCAGAGCTGAGTTCAAGTCCTGGATATTGTTGTGAATTTTCTGTCTCATTGATCTGTCTAATATTGACAGTGGGGTGTTAAAGTCTCCCACTATTATTATGTGGGAGTCTATGTCTCTTTGTAGATCTGTAATAACTTGCTTTATGAATCTGGGTGCTCCTGTATTGGATGCATATATATCTAGGACAGTTAGGTCTTCTTGTTACACTGATCCCTTTACCATTATATAATGCCCTTCTTTGCCTCTTTTGATCTTCGTTGGTTTAAAGTGTGTTTTATCAGTGATTAGGACTGCAACCCCTGCTTTTCTTGCTTTCTATTTGCTTGGTAACTCTTCCTCCATCCTTTTATTTTGGGCCTATGTGTGTCTTTGCACATGAGATGAGTCTCCTGAATATAGCACACCAATGGGTCTTGACTGTTTATCCAATTTGCCAGTCTGTGTCTTTTGAATTGGGCATTTAGCCCACTTACATTTAAGGTTAATACTGTTATGTGTGAATTTGATACTGCCATTATAATGTTAGCTGGTTATTTTGACCATTAGTTGACGCAGTTTCTTCATAGCATTGATGGTCTTTACAATTTGGTGTTTTTGCAGTGGCTGGTACCAGTTGTTCTTTTCCATGTTTAGTGCTTCCGTAGGGAGCTCTTGTTAAGGCAGGCCTAGTGGTGACAAAAATCTATCACTATTTGCTTGTCTGTTAAGGATTTTATTTCTCCTTTGCTTATGAAGCTTATTTTGGCTGGATATGAGATTCTTAGTTGAAACTCCTTTTCTTTTAGGACGTTGAATATTGGCCCCCACTTTCTTCTGGCTTGTAGGTTTTCTGCCAAGAGATATGCTGTTAGTCTGATGGGCTTCCTTCTGTAAGTAACCCAACCTTTCTCTCTGGCTGCCCTTCGCATTTTTTCCTTCATTTCAATCCTCGTGAATCTAATGATTAAGTGTCTTGGGGTTGCTAGTCTCGAGGAGTGTCTTTGTGGTTTTCTCCATATTTCTTGAATTTGGATGTTGGCTTGCCTTCCTAGGTTTGGAGAAGTTCTCCTGGATAATATCCTGAAGAGTGTTTTCCACGTTTGTTTAATTCTCCCCATCAGTTTAAGGTACAATGATTAAACACAGATTTGGTCTTTTGATGCAATCCAATATTTGAAGGAGGCTTTGTTCATTTTTTTTCACTAATCTTGTCTTCTTGCTTTATTTTATCATGTGGATCTTCAATCACTGATATCCTTTCTTCTGCTTGATTGATTTGGCTATAGAAACTTGTGTATGCTTCACGAAGTTCTCGTGCTGTGGTTTTTCATCTCCATTAGGTTGTTTATGTTATTCTCTAAACTTGTTATTCCAGTTAGCAATTTGTCTAACCTTTTTTCAAGGTTCTTAGCTTCCTTGCATTGGGTTAGTACATGCTCCTTTAGCTTGGAGGAGTTTGTTATTAACCACCTTCTGAAGCCTGCTTCTGTCAATTAGTCAAACTCATTTTCCATCCAGTTTTGTTCCCTTGCTGGCAAAAAGTTGTGATCCCTTGGAGAAGAAGAGGTATTCTGGTTTTTGACGATTTCAGCCTTTTTGCACAGGTTTCTTTCCATTTTTGTGGATTTATCTACCTTTTGTCTCTGAAGTCACTGGCCTTTGGATGTGATCTCTGAGTGGACGTCCTTGTGGACATTGAAAATACTCCTTTCTGTTAGCTTTCCTTCTAACAGTCAGGTCCCTATGCTGTAGGTCTGCTCGAGTTTGCTGGATGTCTACTCCAGAGCTTGCCTGCCTGGTTATCAATGGCAGAAGCTGCAGAACAGCAAAGATTGCTGCCTATTCCTTCCTGTGGTAGCTTCGTCCCAGAGAGGTGCCCACCAGCCAGAAGTCTCCTGTATGAGGTATCTGTTGGTTCCTACAGGGAGATGTCTCCCAGTCAGGATACATGGGGGTCAGAGATCCACTTGAGGATGCAGTCTGTCCCTTATCAGAGCTCAAGTGCCATGCTGGGAGATCTGCTGCTCTTTTCGGAGCTGCCAGGAAGGGATGTTCAAGTCTGCTGAAGCTGTGCCCATAGCTGCCCCTTTTCCCAGTGCTCTGTCCCAGGAAGGTGGGGACTTTATTTATAAGTTCCTGATGGGCTGCTGCCTTTTTTCAGAGATGCCCTGCCCAGTGAGGAAGGAATCTAGTGATTGATATAGTCTGCCTGCATGGCCTTGCTGAGCTGTGGCGGGCTCCACCAAGTTTGAACTTCCTGATGGCTTTGTTTATACTGTAAGGTTAAAACTGCCTACTCAAGATGGCTGATTAGGAGCAGCTCAGGATTGCAGCTCCCAGCAAAAGCGCAGAGGGTGAGTGGATGCTGCATTTCCAGATGGAAATTGCCCACAGACCAGGAGATTCCCAGGTGGAAGAGACCCATGGGTTGCCAACATGGCTGTTTCCGCCAGTGTGGCAGGTCACCACACAAAATACATGGGTCCGGGTGCCGTTTTAGCTGGCAATTCAAGCTCCTGAGATAGAGTCGTCCATTGAACTGATAAAAAGGGACTGAAACAGGGAGCTAGGCCAGGAGATTCCTGGGCAAAAAAGCACCACAAATCTCCATCATGGCTGTTTCAACCGGCACAGGGGTTCGCCACTTGGGAAATCACACAGATCTGGGTGCCTTTTCAACAGGTGACTGGAACGCCTGGGAGGTAGAGTCGCCCGTTCAATGGAAAAAAAGGGGACTGAAGCAGGGAGCCAGGCCAGGAGATTCCCAGGTGAAAAAGTGCCACGAGCCTCCAGTGCGGCTGTTTTAGCTGGCTCAGTGGGTATTTGCACAAAATCTCACACAAATTCAGGCGCCTTTTCACCCGGTGACGGGAATGCCTGGGAGACAGAGTCATCCGTTCAACTGAAAAANAGGCCAGGTGCTGTGGCTCACGCCTGTAATTCCAGCACTTTGGGAGGCTAAAACAGGCAGATCACCTGAGGTTAGGAGTTCGAGACCAGCCTGGTCAACGTGGTGAAACCCCGTCTCTACTGAAAATACAAAATAAACTTGGTGTTGTGGTGCATTGGCTGTAATCCCAGCTACGCGGGAGGCTGAGGCAGGAGAATTGCTTGAACATGGGAGGCAGAGGTTGCAGTGAGCCAAGGCCACGCCATTGCAGTCAAACCCAGGTGACAAGAGTGAAATTCTGTTTATTTTTATTTTTTTTTAAAAAGGTACTTAACTGACCGCTGCACCCCTACTGACTCTACACCACCCTCCCCTCCACAGTGCGCTGTCGGAGCGTCCCTGAGACCCCTCCTCAAGCCTTGTCCTCACTCCCTGCCACTGCACACAGAGCTTGATGGCAAGCCAAATATGATATCTCCTTGAAAGTGAGAGAAGCAGTTGCATTTAGAAGGGGAACTCACCTAGGGGGTTAAGGAAATGGTCCAAATACAGCTCTCTAATCCCCATGGCCCTGTTTGTAACCTGCCATTTGACCCACAGTGGACATCTCCACAGTAAGGTCAGTAAGTGCCCGAGACTCCCAGGCCTCTGAGCTGCCCCAGGGCCCGGGAACTAGGTCAGGTGTGATAATAGCTCTGCCATGGCCAAAAGCTTCCATCATGCCGAGCAAGTTCCAAACTGTCTGGCTTGTCAGCCAGGCCTGCGGCAGTGGTGGGTAGCAAGAGTGTGACGCTCAGCCTTGCCCCAAAGCTTAAGCCTTTGCCATCGCATACTCCACTTGGCTCTGTGCTGAAGTGACTGCCTGGAAATACTATAGAAAACATCTCTACCCTAGCGGTGAGAGATCTAAGCCCCAGTGACCTGGGAGTTGAAATTTTCGGTACGGGTGACCAAAGTCTGCTAAAAATATCCAGCCTCAGGCCGGACCACAAGCCAGTTAACGCCCCAAGTGGCGGCTTCCATGGTCCTTTGGGCATGGGAGGAAGGAGCCGACTGGGCTGCTGGTGCTTGTGGAGTCCCTGAACTGGAATTGTGCAGGCACAAAGTAAGGAGCAAAATAACATTAAAGAAAACCAACCACCCGATCGTGCCCTCAAGGAATAATCTGAGAAGGGAAGACATTGACCTACCTCGAGGTACTTACTGTGCGTTAACAGATCAAAGCGGCCGGGTACAGTGGCTCACGCCTGTAATCCCAGCACTTTGGGAGACCCAGCTGGGCCGATTACGAGGTCAGGAGTTCAAAACCAGGCAGGCCAATATGGTGAAATCCCGTTTCTACTAATAATACAAAAATTAGCCAGGCATGGCGGTGTGTACCTGTAGTCCCAGCTACTCAGGAGGCTGAGGCAGGAGAATTGCCTGAACTCAGGAGGCGGAGGTTGCGGTGAGCCGAGATCGCGCCATTGCACTCCAGCCTGGGTAACAAGAGCGAGAGTCCGTCTCAAAAAAAAAAAAAAAAAAAGGGCTCTGAGGCAGGAAGGCAGGTGATCAGGCTCAGCCGGTCCCACCCCTACAAAAAACAGCAATCTAAAACACTCTGGATTGAGAGTTTCATAGCAAGTACAGCGGAAACCAGGACAGTCCAGCTCTGTGGGGCAGGGGTGTCCGCCATTACCGAGGCAGTCCACCACTACCGAGGTAGTCCACCATTGCCAAGGCAGTCCACCATTACAGAGAGAGTCTGCCATTACAGAGGTGGGCCGCCATTGCCGAGGCAGCTCTAATTATACCCCTATAAACAGGACTGCAGGGAAGTTCACACAGCAGCTGGGAGGAACCCAAAGCAGCTCAGCAAAGCTTCTGCTGGCAGACTGTGACTAGACTGCCGCCTCGCTGGGCAGGGCAGGCCTGAAAAAAGACAGCAACATGACAGTAACTGATAAATAAAGCCCTAACTCCCTAGGACAGAGCACCTGGGGCAAAAAAAGGTGTTTATAAATTCAGCTGCAGCAGACTTAAATATACCTGCCCAGCTGCTCTGAATGGAACAATGGAGCTGGCAGCTCAGCATTTGAGTTCATATAAAGGACAGACTGTCTCCTCATGCTGCTTCCTGACCCCCGTATATCCAAAGAGTCACCTCATAAAGGAGAGCTTGGACATCTGGCGGGTATCCTTCTGGGACAAAGACAGCAGAAGAAGAAACTGGCAGCAACCCTTACTGTTCTGCAGCCACTGCAGGTGATCCCTAGACAAGCAGAGCCTGGAGTGGACCTCAGCAGTCCTACAGCAGAGTGGCCTGAGTGTCAGAAGGAAAACTAAGAAACAGAAAGAAATAACTTCATCATCAACAAGCTGGATGTCCACTCAGAGACCCCATCTGAAAGTTAACAACTACAAAGACGACAGGTAGATAAATCCACAAAGATGGGAAGAAACCAGTGCAAAAAGGATGAAAACACTGAAAACCAGAACACCTCTCCTCCTCCAAGGGATCAAAACTCTTCACCAGCAAGGGAACAAGGCTGCATGGACAATCAGTCTGATGAATTGACAGAAACAGGCTTCAGAAGGTGGTTAATAACAAACTTCTCTGAGCTAAAAGAACATGTTCTAACGCAATGCAAAGAAACTAAGAACTTTGAAAAAAGGTTTGGCGAAATGCTAACGAGAATAAACAGCTTAGAGAGGAATGTAAGTGAATTGATGGAGCTGAAAAACACAACACGAGAACTTCGCAAAGCATACAGAAGTTTCAACAGCCAAATTGACCAAGCAGAAGAAAGGATATCAGA
>NW_016107921.1:106521-136754 GCF_001604975.1 Cebus imitator | reverse complement strand
ATTAGATCAACGAGACAGAAAATTAACAAGGATATCCAGGACTTGAACTCAGACCTGGAACAAGCAAACCTAATAGACATTTACAGAGCTCTCTACCCCAAATCCACAGAATATACATTATTCTCAGCACCACATCACACCTACTCCAAAATTGACCACATAATTGGAAGTAAATCACTCCTCAGCAAATGCAAAAGAAGGGAAATCATAACAAATGGTCTCTCAGACCACAGTGCAATCAAATTAGAACTCAGAATTCAGAAACTAACTCAGAACCACACAGCTTCATGGAAACTGAACAACTGCCCCTGAATGTTGACTGGATAAACAATGAAATGAAGGCAGAAATAAAGATGTTCTTTAAAACCAATGAGAACCAAGACACAACATGCCAGAATCTCTGGGACACATTTAAAGCAGTGTCTAGAGAAAAATATATAGCAATAAATGCCCACATGAGAAGAAAGGAAAGCTCTAAAATCGACACCCTATCATCAAAATTCAAAGGGCTAGAGGAGCAACATCAAAAAAACTCAAAACCTAGCAGAGGACAAGAAATAACTAAGATCAGAACAGAACTGAAGGAGATAGAGGCACAAAAAACCCTTCAAAAAATCAATAAATCCAGGAGCTGGTTTTTCAAGAAGATTAACAAAATGGACCACTAGCCAGACTAATAAAAAAGAAAAGAGAGAATAATCAAATAGATGCAATAAAAAAACGATAAAGGGGATATCACCACAGATTCCACAGAAATGCAAATCACCATCAGAGATTATGACAAACAGCTCTATGCAAATAACCTAGCAAACCTGGAAGAAATGGGTAAATTCCTGGACACTTGCATCCTCCCAAGCCTAAACCAGGAAGAAGTCGAAACACTGAATAGACCAATAATAAGGGCTGAAGTTGAGGCAGCAATTAATAGCCTACCAACCAAAAAAAGCCCAAGTCCAGATAGGCTCACAGCCGAATTCTACCAGACATACAAAGAGGAGCTAGTACCATTCCTTCTGAAACTATTCCAAACAATCCATAAAACATGGAATCCTTCCCAAATCATTTTATGAGACCAACATCATCTTGATACCAAAACCTGGCAGAGACTCAACAAGAAAAGAAAACTTCAGGCCAATATCCACGATCAACATAGACGCAAAAATCCACAATAAAATATTGGCCAACGGATTGCAACAGCACATCAAAAAGCTTATCCACCATGATCAAGTAGGCTTCATCCCAGGGATGCAAGGCTGTTTCAATATACTCAAGTGTATAAATGTCATTCACCACATAAACAGGACCAAAAACAAAAACCACATGATTATCTCAATAGATGCAGAGAAGGCCTTTGATAAAACTCAACAGCCCTTTATGCTAAAAACCCTCAATAAACGACATATTGATGGAAGGTATCTCAAAATAACAAAAGCTATTTAAGACAAACCAACAGCCAATATCATACTGAATGGGTAAAAACTGGAAGCATTCCCTTTGAAATCCAGCACTAGACAAGGATGCCCTCTCCCAGCACTGCTATTCAATATACTACTGGAAGTTCTAGCTAGATCAATCAGGGAAGAAAAAGAAATAAAGGGTATTCAATTAGGAAATGAGGAAGTCAAACTGTCTCTATTTGCAGATGACATGATTGTATATTTAGAAGATCCCATTGTCTCAGCCCCAAATCTCCTGAACCTGATAGGCAACTTCAGCAAAGTCTCAGGATACAAAATCAATGTGCAAAAATCACAAGCATTCCTATACACCAATAACAGACTTAAAGAGAGCCAAATCAAGAACGAACTGCCATTCACAATTGCTACAAAGAGAACAAAATACCTAGGAATACAACTAACAAAGAACGTAAAGGATGCCCTCAAGGAGTACTACAAACCACAGCTCAACGGAGTAAGAGAGGACACAAACAGATGGAGAAACATTCCATGCTCATGGTTAGGAAGAATCAATATCATGAAAATGGCCATACTACCCAAAGTAATTTACAGATTCAATGGTATCCCCATCAAGCTACCAATGACCTTCTTCACAGAACTGGAAAAAACCACCTTAAATTTCATATGGAACCAAAAGACAGCCCACATAGCCAAGTCAATCCTAAGCAAAAAGAACAAAGCTGGAGGCAACAGAGTACCTCACTTTAAACTATACTACAAGCCTACAGTAATCAAAAAACAGCATGGTACTGGTACCAAAACACAGATATAGACCAATGGAACAGAACAGAGGCCTCAGAGGCGATGGCACACATCTACAACCATCTGATCTTTGACAAACCTGACAGAAACAAGCAATGTTGAAAGGATTCCCTGTTTAATAAATGGTGTTGGGAAAACTGTTTAACCATGTGCAGAAAGCAGAAACTGGACCCCTTCCTGACACCTTACGCTAAAATTAACTCCAGATGGATTAAAGACTTAAACATAAGACCTAACACCATAAAAAGCCTAGAAGAAAATCTAGGCAAAACCATTCAGGACATAGGCATAGGCAAGGATTTCATGACCAAAACACCAAAAGCATTGGCAACAAAAGCTAAAATAGACAAATGGGACCTAATCAAACTCCACAGCTTCTGCACAGCAAAGGAAACAGTCATTAGAGTGAATCGGCAGCCAACAGTATGGGAAAAAATTTTTGTAATCTACCCATCTGACAAAGGGTTAATATCTAGAATCTACAAAGAAATAAAACAGATTTACAAGAAAAAAACAAACAACCCCATTCAAAATTGGTGAAGGATATGAACAGACACTTTACAAAAGAAGACATATATGAGGAGAAGAAACATGAAAAAATGCTCATCATCACTGGTCATTAGAGAATTGCAAATCAAAACTACATTGGGATACCATCTCATGCCAGTTAGAATGGCGATCATTAAAAAATCTGGAGACAACAGATGCTGGAGAGGATGTGGAGAAATAGGAACACTTTTACACTGTTGGTGGGAGTGTAAATTAGTTCAACCATTGTGGAAGACAGTGTGGCGATTCCTCAAGGACCTAGAAATAGAAATTCCATTTGACCCTGTAATCCCATTACTGAATATATATCCAAAGGATTATAAATCGTTCTACTATAAGGACACATGCACACGAATGTTCATTGCAGCACTGTTTACAATAGCAAAGGCATGGAACCAACCCAAATGTCCATCGATGATAGACTGGACAGGGAAAATGTGGCACATATACACCATAGAATACTCTGCAGCCATCAAAAACAATCAGTTCGTGTCCTTTGTAGGGACATGGATGAACCTGGAAACCATCATTCTCAGCAAACTGACACAAGAACAGAAAATCAAACATTGCATGTTCTCACTCATAGGCAGGTGTTGAACGATGAGAACACATGGACACAGGGAGGGGAGCATCACACACTGGGGTCTGTTTGGGGGATCTAGGGGAGGGACAGCAGGGGATGGGTAGTTGGGGAGAGATAGCATGGGGAGAAATGCCAGACATAGGTGATGGGGAGGAAGGCAGCAAATCACACTGCTGTGTGTTTACCTATGCAACAATCTTGCATGTTCTTCACATGTACCCAAAACCTAAAATGCAATTAAAAAAAAAAGACCACCTACTCAAACCTCAGCAATGATGGACACCCCTCCCCCTACCAAGCTCAAGCGTCCCAGGTCAAGCTCTGACTGCAGTATTGGCTGTGAGAATTTCAAGCCAGTGGATCTTAACTTGCTGGCCTCCCTATTCCCTGAGACACAAAAATATTAAAATTAGGCCTATTAATAACCTCACAATGGCAGCTGGTGTTCAAATGAAAGGAAGAGCCACATGACTTTCACTTTAAATAAAATATCTAGAAATGACTAAAATTAGTGAGGAAGGCATGTTGATAGCCAAGACAGCCCTAAATCTGGGTGTCTTGTACCAAACAGCCATGTTGTGAATGCAAAAGAAAAATTCTTAAAGGAAATTAAAGGTGCTACTCCAGTGAACACACAAATGATCAGAAAGCAAAACAGCCTTCTAAGTGATACAGGGAAAATTTTGAGGTATGGATAGGAGATCAAACCAGCCACATCATTAATCACCATCTGCATAGCCAGACCTTAACTCTACAATTCTGTGAATGCTGTGAGAGATGAGGAAGCTGCAGAAGAAAGGTTGGAAGCTAGCAGAGGTTGGTTCATGAAGTTTAAGAAAAAAAGCTGTCTTTATAACTAAAAGTGTTAAGGTGAAGCAACCAGTAACAATGAAGAAACTACAGTTATCCAGAAGATCTAGCTAAGATTAGTGATAACACTAAACAACAGATTTTTAATGCAAATGAAGCAGCATTTGATTGGAAGAAGATGCCATCCAGGGCTTTCATAGCTAGAGAGAAGAGGTCAATGCCTGGCTTCAAGGCTTCAAAGCTTCAAAGGACAGGCTGACTCTCCTATTAGGGACAAATGTGGATGGTGACTTTCAGTTGAAGCTAATACTCACTGACCATTCTAAAATTCTAGGGCTCCGAAGAATTATGCTAAATCTACTCTGCCTGTCTTCTATAAATGGAACAACAAAGTCTGGATGACAGCACATCTGTTTGCAGCCTGGTTACTGAATATTTTAAGTTGCTTGTTGAGACCTACTGCTCCGAAAAAAAGATTCCTTTCAAAATATTATTGCTCATTGACAATCCACTTGGTCACCTAAGAACTCTGATGAAGACATACAAGGAGAGGAATGTTGCCTTCACGCATGCTAACACATTTTGCAATCCATGGATGAAGGAGTCATTTCAATTTTCAAGTCTTATTCTTTAAGAAATACATTCTGTAAGGCTGTACCTGCTATATATAGTGACTCCTCTAATGGATGTGGGCAAAATAAATTGAAATCCTTTGCAAAGAATCCACCATTCTAGATGTCTTTTAGGACATTTGTCACTCATTGGAGGTCACAATATCAGCATGCAAAGGAGTTTGGAAGAAGCTGATTCCAACCCTCATGGATGACTTTGGGGAGTTCAAGACTTCCGTGGAGGTAGTAATTGCAGATGTGGTAGAAATAGTGAAACAACTAGAATTAGAAGCAGAGCCTGAGATATAGCTGAATTGCTGCAATCTCATGATAATACTTGGACGAATGAGGAGTTGCTTCTTATGAATTTGCAAAAATATGTTTTCTTGAGATGGAATCTACCTCTGGTGGAGATGCTGTGTCATTGTTGAAATAACAAAGCATTTGTTATATAAACTGATAAAGCAAGAGCAGGATTGGAGAGTACTGATTTGGAATGTTCTTCTGAGCATAAAATGCTGTTAAATAGCACTGCATGCTACAGAGAAATCTTTCATGAAGAGTCAACTGATAAGCCTGACTTCACTGTTGTCTTATTTTAAGAAATTGCCACAGCCACCCCAACCTTTAGCAACTATTTACCTGATCAGTCAGTAGCTACCAATGTGAAGGTGGGACCTTGCACCAGTGAAAGGATTATGATTTACAGATGGCTTGGGTGATTGTTAGGATTTTTCAGCAATAAAGCATTTTTTAATTAAGGTATGTACTTGCTTTTTAGATATAATGCTATTGCACATTTACTACATTATAAACATAATTTTTATACACACTGGGAAACAAAAAACATTGTGTGATACATTCTATTGCCATATTTGCCGCATTGGGTTGGTCTGGAACTGAACTTGCAGTATCTTTGAGGTATGCCTGTGTCTCTGTGAAAGTATGTGTGTGTGTGTGTGTATGCCTGATTCATAGGTAGATCCTTAATATAAGATGGTTTCCTTCTTTCCTCTCTTCTTCCATTTTCCTTTCCTTAAGTACTCCTTTTATAAGAGAGAAATTTACAACACTTTGAAAATATATAGATTCAAACGTAAAAAGCAAACTTGCCCCCAAATGAAATGTGAGGTAGGGCTTTATGGTGTTCATGGTGAACTCTTTATGATGGAGCAGTGATTTTTACTAGTGACTCAATGTTTACTGGGTCAGAAACCCTGTGGCAGTCAGATAAAGACTATGAATATTGTGTCTCAAAAAATGGTATTTATGTGGAACACTTTACATATAATTTCAATTAGTTCAAAAACTCCCTGAAATTCATGATGAACTCCAGGCTAAAAAGTTTTCTTATATACTATGTTTTAATTTTTAAAATTATGTTAGTGACTTAGTATTTGTGAATATGGCAATTAGGATCTTCCTATAGATTTATAGATTAGTGTTTAATAATAGCTTCCACTTTTAAACAGGTCTTTCCAGAAATGGCTAAGTGGAAATTTTTTTGAAAAGCAAACTATGATAGAAAAGTTTGTTTGAAAACAATTATTATTCTTAAAAATGTACAGTGGCTCATGTTAGAGAACAAGGCTCTTCTGATAAAATTCCATCATCTAATATCATTTAGTATCAGGATTCCTAATAAGTCTTGTACATTTTCCTTTGATCTGTGACATTTGGGAACTGAATTTCAGCAACAAACATTTATCGACTTCTGTTTATACTAGACAACTGAGACTAGTAAACTCACACTCTGTCCATGCCACTGGTCATATTACACAAAGTATGCTATGCTCTGTAAAGAATGTATACAATAAAAACGTATTCAAAACACAGTTAAGACTGTGATGGATCACAGCCAAGTTCCAACCTTTGTGGGTCAAATGGGAGGGCAACTATGGTTAGTTTCTTACTCAGCCACAGACATTCCTGTGGTAAGGAGTAATTAAATGGTGGGCTGTGGAGTACAGGGTGGGTATGTAGAATAACACATACTGAGACAAGATAACTTTCATCCTGTATTAGGTCACAAATGTAAGTGTCAGAGATCACAAGATTCAGATGATGACTTTGCAGTTTTTCCTGGAAATTGGAAATAAGCCCCCTCTGTCTTTTTAAAAACTGCTTATATTTTACCACATAATATTTCTAGTAAACATGTTAAAAAGCCAAGAAAACCAATGTCTGGATTAGGTATATTAAGGCCCTCTTTACTACAACTCTCACTTTGCTTTTCACTACACAAAACTTAGGAAAAGCTAGGAGATAAGGACTGAACAGCACAATTTTTAGTTCATGAGTCTTTCGAAGTAATCTTTTATCACTTAACAAATCAGAGTTACGTAGTAGACTTTCCACTCTTACTCTTAACTTTTATATGATGTCCAGCCGGTTAAAATTGCATTAATATATAAACTATTTCCTTATAATCTGATATAAGCTCACAGGCTAAAATACTTGCTGATGAGAAAGGCAAGAAAAATATCAGGAAGGAAGCCAAGTTTAACCATAGCCAGTGCTTATAGGTACAACAAGATCAAGAAAGAATTCCTTGCATACTTGAAGTTGATAAAGGATACTCACTTCTCATTCTTTATCTAAATGCTTAAGGTACAATTATAAAGAGGTCTAATAAATTTTCTAACAGGTAAAAAGACCCATGACAGGTTTAGAAGTTTTTTAAATTTTATTTCATCGTACTTTAGGTTCTGGGGTACATGTGCAGATCATGCAGGATTGTTGCATAGGTACACACATGGCAATGTGGTTTGCTGCCTCCATCCCCCTGTCATCTACACCTGGCATTTCTCCCATGTTATCCCTCCCCGACCTCCCCAGCCCCCCGCTGTTCCTCCCTTGACCCCACCCCTCAGCAGACCCCAAAGTGTTTAGAAGTATCATATTAATTTGAAAAACTAGGTAGATACTACCTGGAGCTAGAGAAGTTTAATACAGGGACAACACATATGCTGAATTGGTTTACAGTGTCTATGAAGTTATTTTGTCTCTTTTGAGCACATACTTGTAGAAGGATAATCTCAGATGCCTGAGACCAAAGGCTAGAGGAAGAGCTTGAGCAAAGAGGGGAAGGATACAGGACTAAAGAGAGAAGGGTGCCATGGTCTGAATGATTGTGTCTTCCCCAAATTCATATGGTGAGATCCTAACCCCAAGGCAATGATATTAGGAGGGAGGGCCTCTGGAGGTGATGAAGTCATGAGGGGAGAACCCTCATGAATAGAATTAGTACCTTTCTAAAATGGACCTTAGAGAGCTTCCTTGCTCCTTTTTTCCACATGAGGATACAGCATAAAGATGGCCATATATGAACTATGAAGTGGGCTCTTTTGAGAGCCTTTATCTTGGACTTAGTCACCAGAACTGGGAGAAATAAATTTCTATTGTCACAAGCCACTCAGTCTTTGGTATTTTATTATCGTAGCCTGAATGAACTAGGACAAAGAGACTAGCAAAAGGCAAAAGCTACCAATGATCACCACAATATCTTAAAACTTGGTTTAGCTTGGTTAAGGAATCCAGGAAGTAATGGGGAGCAGGGAGATGGGGAAAAAGCCTCATACTACCACAGCACAAATTAACTTCCAACCTATCACCTACAGATCAAATATATTTGGCCTACAGGGGAGTATAAATTAACACAACTGGGTTATTACCTTATTTAAAAAAGTAGATGCAATGGCATGTCTTGCTTATTATAAATCTGATAATTTTAATTTGAAAACAACAGGAATCACATTTTAAATTTAATTGTTACATGCTATGTATAGGAAGCATCAGTTACATTGTTTACTGATTGATAGAATACCCACAAAAATTATCTCTTGTCTAGGTTTCTAGACAAGAATCAAATATTATTCAGATATACATAGCTCTTTTCTATTTTTTTGTTCTGCTTTAAAGAATAATAATTGCCCATTTGACTGCAACTAGGCATGTTCAGATGAATATTTCTTTTGATAACAAAAGAAAAATATTGACTTTGTGCCAAGAATATAACAATTTAAAGGTAAGATGAACTGTCTCTAATATTTTCCAAAAAGATCTGACAAAGTGAAAGGCAAAGATTTCTCTAATTTCTTTTGTAGATAACCTTGGGAATGTGATACACTGTTGGGGATGAAGTCTTAGTGGTCTCATAACCACAAAATATAATCTAGATATAGTTAATAATTAGTCTTACAAGTTTCAGAGACTAACATAGCAATAAGATATTTACACTTTTTCTTAAAACTAAAGTTATAAAAACACTGACTGGAGCTTTCGCTTTTTTCTGGTCCATGTTGTTGGCCAGTTTTTCAGTCTGAGACCCATCACCATCTCTAGAGTTGCATTCCATTACATTATTTTCCCAAAGTGGGGAAATAACACAATAGCACATTAAGCATGCTATTGTACTAAGTCATCATTCTTACTAAACATCACAATTTACTTCCAGGAAAGAGATGGATTTGCTATGGATTTTTTACAAGCTGAAACTCTGACTTTATGTTAGGAGTAGAGTTATGTGGGTAATGGTTGCCATGGGCATCAAAACAAACTATACAGTTTTTATTTTAGGTAACATTTAATTAATGTCAAAAATTCTCCTTTAAATCTGAACACTCTGCTCAAGGATATAAAAATGTATCTTTTTATATCCTTGTTTACCTAATACATGATATGGTAGACTAGCTCTCCCTATTGATCTGAATAGTTATTGCTTTAATTCACAGATTTATATACTTGTTCTCTGGGATAATTCAGTAGGGTATCTTTTTGGGGCTTTATGTATATATCTCGCTGGCATGTTTTGTCTCTAAGCCCAGAGAATCTAATTACAGTTTAGCAGCCAAAGACACAATATCTCACACTTTTTTTTTTTTTTTTTTTACAGAGTTTTGCTCTTGTTGCCCAGATTGGAATGCAATGGCATGACATCCGTTGACTGCAACCTCGGCCTCCCAGGTTCAAGTGATTCTCCTGCCCCAGCCTCCCGAGTAGCTGGAATTACAGGCATATTCCACCACACCCAGCTAATTTTACATTTTTTGTAGAGACGAGGTTTCTCCATGTTGGTCAGGCTGATCTTAAACTCCCGATCTCAGGTGATTTTAATGCTGTCATATACTAGACAAGTGGTTCATTTACTCTACCTTGAAGTGGTTCAGTGATATTTTATCATGTGTTAAATTCAATATTAAAAGCCTTTTTCTTTTATTGAACTATATCTTCTTTCATTTAATATTTTCATTTGTTGAGTTTTAGACTAATTCTTTTACCAGGACTTAACAGAAGATGTTACAGAATATGCTAAAAATTACAATGTGTCTACTGTTTTACAAACATAAAATTCTTACATCCAAATATGAATTTGACATAAAAATCATAAATTCTGAAATGATAACTTATAACTGTACTAACTAGAATTGGCACCTCTGCTTCCTTTTCATAGTATTCAACTGTGGCTTTCTTAATCTTTTCAAAACAGGACTCTTCCAGCTGCCTGCTGCAGCACACTGATTTCAACTTAGAAGAAAAGCTGTTAGTTTCTCAAGATTCACTTTAAAAACCATCAAAAACCTTGAAAAAATGTTAGACAAAATGCTAACTAGAATAACCAGCTTAGAGAAGAACATAAACGACTTCATGGAGTTGAAAAACACAGCATGAGAACTACGTGAAGCAAACACAAGTTTTAATAGCAAACACAAGTTTAATCGATCAAGCAGAAGACAGGATATCAGAGATTGAAGATCAACTCAATGAAATAAAAAGAGAAGGCAAAACAAGAGAAAAAAGAGTGAAAAGAAATGAACAAAGCCTCCAAGAAATATGGGATTATGTGAAAAGACCTAATCCACGCTTGATTGGTGTACCTGAATATGATGGCGTGAATTAATCCAAGCTGGAAAACACGCTCCAGGATATTATCCAGGAGAAGTGCCGAAGCCTAGCAAGGCAGTCCAAATTTTAAATTCAAGAAACACAGAGAACTCCACAAAGATATTCCTCAAGAAGAGCAACACCAAGGCACATAATCGTCAGATTCACCAGGGTTTAAATGAAGGCAAAAATGCTAACGGCAGCCAGAGAGAAAGATCAGGTCACCAACAGAAAGAAGCCAATCAGACTCACAGCAGATGTCTTGGCAGAAATCCTACAAGCTAGAAGAGAGTGGGGGCTGATATTCAACATCCTTAAAGAAAAGAACTTTCAACCCAGAATCTCATATCCAGCCAAAAGCTTCATAAATGAAGGGGAAATAAAATCCTTTATGGACAAGCAATTATTGTGAGATTTTGTCACCACCAGACCTGCCCTACAAGAGCTCTTGAAAGAAACACTAAGCATGGAAAGGAACAAGTACCAGTCACTGTGAAAGCAAACCAGTTGGCAAAGACCAAAAAATGCAATCAAGAAAATGAGTCAACTAACGGGCAAGAAAACCAGGCAGTAACAAAATGGAAGGATCAAATCCACACATAACAATATTAACATTGAATGTAAATGGCCTAAATGCCCCAATCGAAAGACACAGACTGGCAAACTGGATAAAAAGTCAGAACTCATCAGTGTGCTGTATTCAGTAAACCCATCTCACATACAAAGACACACACAGAATCAAAATAAAGGGATGGAAGAAGATTTACCAAGCAAATATGGAGAACAAAAAAAAAGCAGGGGTTGTAATCCTACTATCTGATAAAATGGACTTCAAACCAACAAAGATCAAAAGAGACAAAGAAGGATGCTACATAATGGTAAAAGGATCAATCCAACAGGAAGAGTTAACTATCCTAAATATAGGATCCCAACACAGAAGCACCAAGATACATAAAGCAAGTTCTTAATGACCTAAAACGAGATTTAGACTCCCACACAAAAATAGTGGGAGACTTCAACACTCCACTGTCAATATTAGACAGATGAATGAGACAGAAAATTAACAAGGATATCCAGGACTTGAATACAGGACTGGACCAAGCGGACCTAATAGACATATACAGAATGCTCCAGCCCAAATCCACAAAATAAACATTTTTCTCAGCACCACATTGCACTTACTCTAAAATTGACCACATCATTGGAAGCAAATCACTCCTCGGCAAATGTAAAAGAACAGAAATCATAACAAACAGTCTATCAGGCCACAGTGCAATCACACTAGAACTCAGGATCAAGAAACACACTCAAATCTGCATAACGACTTGAAAACTGAACAACTTGCTTCTGAGTGTTGACTGGATAAACAATGAAATGAAGGCAGAAATAAAGATGTTCTTCAAAACCAATCAGAATGAAGACACAACATACCAGAATCTCTGGAACACATTTAAAGTAGTGTCGAGAGGGAAATTTATAGCAATAAATGCCCACCAGAGAAAAGAGGAAAGATGTAAAATCGACACCCTATCGTCAAAATTGAAAGAGCTAGAGCAGTAAGATCAAAAAAAAACTCAAAAGCTAGCAGAAGACAAGAAATAACTAAGATCAGAGCAGAAGGAGATAGAGACACAAAAAACGCTTCAAAAAATCAATAAATCCAGGAGCTGATTTTTTGAAAAGATCGACAAAATAGACCACTAGCCAGATTAATAAAAAAGAAAAGGGAGAAGAATCAAATAGATGCAATAAAAAATGATAAAGGTGATATCACCACTGATCCCACAGAAATACAAACTACCATCAGAGGTTACTACAAACAGCTCTACTCACATGAACCAGTAAACTAGGAAGAAATGGATAAATTCCTAGACACTTGTACTCTACCAAGACTAAACCAGGAGGAAGTTGAAACCCGGAATAGACCAATAACAAGGGCTGAAGTAGAGGCAGCAATTAATAGCCTACCAACCAAAAAAAGTCAAGGTCCAGATGGGTTAAGAGCTGAATTCTACCAGATCTACAAAGAGGAGCTGGTTCCATTCCTTCTGAAACTGTATCAAACAATACAAAAGGAGGGAATCCTCACTAACTCATTTTATGAAACCAATATCATCCTGATACCAAAACCTGGCAGAGACTCAACTAAAACAGAAAATTTCAGGCCAATATCCATGATGAACATCGACACAAAAATCTTCAATAAAATACTGGCAAACAGATTGCAACAGCACATCAAGAATCTTATCCATCATGACCAAGTAGGCTTTACCCTGGGGATGCAAGGCTGGTTCAACATACGCAAATCCATAAATGTAATCCATCACATAAATTGAACCAAAGGCAAAAACCACATGATTATCTCAATAGACGCAGAGAAGGCCTTCGGTAAAATTCAACAGCTCTTCATGCTAAAAACTCTCAATAAACTAGGTATTGATGGAATGTATCATAAAATGATAAAAGCTATATATGACAACCCTACAGCCAATATCATACTGAATGGGCAAAAGTCAGAAGAATTCCTTTGAAATCATGCACTAGAAAAGGATGCCCTCTCTCACCACTCCTATTCAACATAGTATTAGAAGTTCTAGCCAGAGCAATCAGGCAAGAAAAAGAAATAAAGGCTATTCAATCAGGAAAAGAGGAAGTCAAACTGTCTCTATTTGCAGATAACATGATTGTATACCTAGAAGGCTCCATTGTCTCAGCCCAAAATCTTCTCAAACTGATAAGCAACTTCAGTAAAGTCTCAGGATACAAAATCAATGTGCAGAAATAACAAGCATTCCTATATACCAATAACAGAGAGCCAAATCCAGAGCGAACTCCGATTCACAACTGCTACGAAGAGAATAAAATACCTAGGAATACAACTAACAAAGGATGTAAAGGACCTCTTCAAGGAGAACTACAAACTGCTCAACGAAATAAGAGAGGACACAAACAGATGGAGAAACATTCCATGCTCATGGTTAGGAAGAATCAATATCGTGAAAATGGCCATACTGCCCAAAGTAATCTACAGATTCAATGTTATCCTCATCAAACTACCAATGATCTTCTTCACAGAAGTGGAAAAAACCACCTTAAACTTCATATGAAAACACAGAAGACCCTGCATAGCCAAGACAATCCTAAGCAAAAAGAACAAAGCTGGAGGCATCATGCTACCTGATTTCAAACTATACTACAAGGCTACAGTAATCAAAACAGCATTGTACTGGTACCAAAACAGAGACATAGACCAATGGAACAGAACAGAGACCCCAGAAGAAACACCACACATCTACAACCATCTGACCTTTGACAAACCCAGCAAAAACAAGCAATGGGGAAAGGACTCCATGTTTAATAAATGGTGTTGGGAAAACTGGCTAGCAACGTGCAGAAAACAGAAACTGGACCCCTACCTGTCACCTTACACTAAAATTAAATCCAGATGGATCAAAGATTTACATATAAAACCTATCACCATAAAAACACTAGAAGAAAACGTAGGCAAAACCATCCAGGCCATAGGCATAGGCAAGGACTCCATGACTAAAACACCAAAAGCAATGGCAATAAAAGCCAAGATAGACAATTGGGACCTAATTAAACTCCAGAGCTTCTGCACAGGAAGAGAAACAATCATTAGAGTGAACCAGCAACCAACAGAATGGGAGAAAATTTTTGCAATCTACCCATTTGACAAAGGGCTAACATCCAGAATCTACAAAGAACTAAAACAGATATACAAGAAAAAAACAACCCCATTCAAAAGTGGGTGAAGGATATGAACAGACAGTTTTCAAAAGAAGGCATATATGAGGACAAAAAACATGAAAAAACGCTCATCATCACTGGTCATTACAGAAATGCAAATCAAAACCACACTGAGATATCATTTCATGCCAGTTAGAATGGCGATCGCTAAAAAATCTGGAGACAACAGATGTTGGAGAGGATGTGGAGAAATAGGAACACTGTTACACAGTAGGTGGGAGTGTAAATTAGTTCAACCATTGTGGAAGACAGTGTGGCAATTTCTCAAGGATCTAGAAATAGAAATTCCATTTGACCCAGCAATCCCATTACTGGCTATATACCCAAAGAACTATAAATCGTTCTACTATAAAGACACATGCACACATATATTCATTGCAGCCCTGTATACAATAGCAAAGACCTGGAACCAACCCAAATGCCCATCAATGATAGACTGGACAAAGAAAATGTGGTACATATACATCATGGAATACTACGCAGCCATCGAAAATGACGAGTTCCTGTCCTTTGTAGGGACTTGGATGAATCTGGAATCCGTAATTCTCAGCAAACTGACACAAGAACCGAAAGCCAAGCACTGTATGTTCTCACTTGTAGGTGGCTGTTGAACAAGAACACGTGGACTCAGGGAGAGGAGCATCACACACTGAGGGCACTTGGGGAGGTACGGGAGAGACAGCGGGGGGTGAGGAGGTAGGGGAGCATGGGGAGGCATAACATGGGGAGAAATCCTACATATAGTATGAACCTAAAGTAAAATAAATAAAGAAAAAAAAAAAACAACTAAAACACCTTCAGATGTTAAAAAAGACCTCATCAGAACCACCTTTGGGAAAACTTCTTCACTACTACTGATCAGAAACTGTAGGGCTCAGATGAACGGGTGATAGTAGGGTAGCCTGAACAATCAATTTCTATATGTTAGCTGAAAAAATTGAGGTAAAACATATATAATATAAAATTTCTCCATTTAAGCATTATTAAGTGTAGAATTCAGTGGCTTTAGTACATTCGCAATGTTGTACAACCATCACCACTAGTTATTTCCAGTTTTTTTTCATCATATCAAAGAGAAACTGTACTCCTTAAGCATTAATTCCCATTCCTCCCTCCCCTAGCCCCTGGTACCACTAATCTACTTCCTGACTCCATGAATTTGCTGCTTGTCAATATTTTATATAAATGAAATTATACAACATTTGTCCTTTATATATGTGCTTATTTTACTCAGCATAATGTTTACAAGTTTCATTCTGCATTATGTATCAGAACTTCATGTCTTTTTATGGCTGAGCATTAACTGTATATGTTACCTCTTGATTATTCATTTATCTATTGATAGACACTGGGTTGTTTCCACCTTTGACTATTGTCAATAATGCTACAGTGAACACTGGTGTACACTATCTGTTGAAGTCCCTGTTTTCAATTCTTTTAGGTAAGCATCTAGGAGTCAAATTACTGGGTCATATGGCAATTCCATATTTGCTTTTTCAGGGAACAATCCCACTATTAATGCATCAAGGTTCTAATTTCTCCTCATCCTTGCCAACAGTTGGGTATGAAGAGGTACCTCACTGTGGTTTAATTTTCATTTCCCTAATGACTAATGATACTGATTATCTTTTGCCTGTGCTTATTGGCCATTTGTGTATCTTCCTCAGAGAAATGTCTACTAAAGTCCTTTGTCCATTGCTTAATTTCATCATCTTTCTGTTGTTGAGCTGCAGGAATTGTTAGTGAATAGACATACAACTGATTTTTACATATTGATTTTGTATTCTGGTGTTAAGTCCTTATCAGGTATATGATTTACAAATATTTTCTACCATTTTGTGGGCTGTCTTTTCACTCTCTTCAAAGTGTTCTTTGAAGCACAAATTTTTACTTTCAGAAGTCCACCTTACTCTTTGTTGTCTGTGCTCCTGGTGTCATGCTTAAGAAACCACTGTCAAATCTAAGGTTATGAAGATTTATCTCCACATTTTCCTCTAAGAGTTTTATAGCTGTAGCTTTTACATTTAGTCTTTGGTACATTTTGATTTAAATTTTATATACGGCTTAATGTAAGGGTCCAATTTCACTCTTCGCATGTGGATATTCACTTTTCCCAGCACAAATTGTTGAATAATCTACCTTTTCTCATTAAATAGTCTTGGCGCCTTTGTCAAATATCAATTTTACATAGATGTGAGGGTTTATTTCTGGGATCTCAATTTAATTCCATGGTCTGTATGTCTATTATGATCCCTGTACCATCGTTTTGATTACTATACCTTTGCAATAAATTCTGAAATCAGGAAGCATGAGTTCTCCGACTTTGTTCTTCTTTTTCAAGATTGTTTTGGCTATTGTGGGTCCCTAGAAATTCCATATAAAATTTAGAATAGATTTTTAAATTAAGAAATGCAACTGGGATTTTTACAGGGACCACATTGAAGTTATACATTGCTTTGGGTAGTATTGTCATAAAAACAATATTCTTCCAACATGTGAACATGGGATGTCTACCTAGATCTTAAATTTCTTTAAGCAATATTTTATAGTTTCAGTGTGTAAGTCTCACTCCTCTTTGGTAAAATTAACTCATAAGTATTTTATTCTTTTTGATGCTATTGTAAATGAAATTTTTAACTGTCCTTTTTGGATTATTCATTATTAACATATAGAAATACAGCAATTTTTTTTTGTGTTGATTTTGTATCCTGCAACTCTGTTGAATTCCTTTATTGGTCTAACAGGTTTTCTTTCTTTTTTTCCTTTTTGGTATAGATTCTCAGGATTTTCTAAATATAAGATTACATCATCTCCAAATGGAAATAGCTTTACTTCTTCCTTTCTATACTGAATTGGATAATGTTTGCCCCAAAATTCATGTCCTTTCCAAAGCCTCAGAATGGTGACCTTATTTGGAAATAGTGTAGGTCCCTACAGTGAGGCCATATAGGAGTAGGCCCTTAATCTAATATGACTGGTACCCTTAGAAGGAAGAGGAGACAGAGAGACAGACAAATACAGGGAGAACACCATGTGATGACAGAAATAGATACTGAGGTAGCTACAAGACCAAGAAAAACAAGGATTGATGGTCACAACTTGAAGCTGGAAAGATGCAAGTAAGGATCCCATTCAGAGTCTCAGAGGAAGCATGGCACCACTACTGATATTCTCATTTCAGACATTTAGTCTCAAAACTATTACAGAATAAATTTTTAATGTTTCAAGGCTCCCTGTGTGTGTATGTGTGTGTGTTTGACAGCAGCCTTAGGAAGTTCCTATCTATTCCAATTCTGGTATCTTTCATTTCTTTTTCTTGCCTAATTGATCTGGCTAGCAGTAACATCAATCTTTCTCAGTCTTCCAACACACTGAAGAAAAGGGAACACTTCAAAATGTATGCTATGAGCTGAGCATTGGCATACAGACAAGAAAAGAAAACTACAAGCCAATAGCCCTGATGAATAGCGATACAAAAATTCTAAAAAAATTCCTTGGAAACTGAATTCAGCAGTATATTGAAAGAATTATATACCATGATCAAGTGGAATTTATGCTAGGGAATGCAAGGTTCAACATACAAAAAGCAATCATTATAATATACCAAATTAATAGGAGGAAGCAATAAAATAATCATCTTACTTAATGGGGAAAAAGAATTTGAGAAATCTTAATACCCTTTTATGCTAAAAATACTCATTAAACTAGGAAGAGAAAGAAATGTCCTCAATAAAATACATATATGACAACCCAGCTAACATCATATTCAATGATGAAAGGTAGGAATCTTTTCCCCTAATGTCTGAAAGAAGACATGGATGTCCACACTTTTGCCACTTCTATTCAACATAGTACATTTTCTACATTTAAATATATATTTCTATGAAGGAATGGAAGATTGGCTCAAATTCTAGAACTTTTTTTATTACCATCATACATAAAATAGTATGAAATTTACATATATGTAAACAATAGTACTAGAAAATAAAATTAATATTGGATGTTGAGTACTCACAAGTAACAGGCTCTGCAATGAACTATATATACCTAATCTAAAATCTTCACAAGAATTCTATGAGGTAAATATTTTTAGCCCCTTTTATGATGACTTAAAATAAATAATTTTCCCAAATTAACACAGCTGGTAAGAAACAGAATACAGCAACCAATGTAGGTTGACTGAAAGATTCATGTATATAGATACTACCCTTATCCAAGTAACAGTCAGGGTACAAATTAGCCCTCAGAATAAATTGAGGGGAGCTTACTTATCAAGATATTAATTATGAAGGTACAGGTGATATAAGAATCATAAAAGATAGTGCAGCAGAGCTATTGCCATCCCTAGAGCCAGAGGGACCAGGGGTTGGTAAAAGTGTTGTGGAGAGAAGGCTTCCTGGAGAGAAGTGTTACCCTTCAATAGAGGGACAATCCAACCTGAGATAATTCTGTAAGGAAGGACCCAGCAGGAGAAATATTCTGACCCCATTCTCTTCTATAACTTGCCAGAGTTCCTGACTGGTTAACAACTGGGAGCCAGAAGACATGGAAGTGAGCTTCCTGGGGTGAATAAGGTAAAAAAGGATGGAGAATAGATCTATGAGGGGAAGTGGGGCAAAGAAAAGGTATCTAGGACAACCACGGATACATAATAGAATTCCAAAAAGTATACCTTAAATTGAGATGCTTCCAAATTAGTGGGAGGGAAAAATAATAGTAAGGCTTACAGATCTGTACAGCAGACAAAAAGATATAAAGTACAAGCAAATATGTAAAGTTCTCTTTTGCCCCATGCTGAGAAAAGTATTAAAGACACATTGCTATACAAATGTTTAAAACAGTTTCTTGAAATGATTTCCTAATGTTGTATTGAAGCATAATAGCTGAGCATATAATTTGTTCAGTAGTTGTGTATAAGTATAAATGAGTGTGGAGGATGTAAAGAAGAAAGCATTTATAATAGTATCTGGTTTCTGATAAGTATGACATTAACTTATTTAGAAGGTGATGGCTCTTTATTTATTGCTATTAGTATCATATTTTTATTCATGTGAATAGTCATGTTTCCAGATTTCCTTCATATTTTAAACTTTTAAATTTACTGGCACTATATTTACAATATAGTGTTCTATATAATGTCTTGTACATCATAGATAATGTATTTAATTGATTATTTAATTAAAGAAATTAGTTACCTGTTGACTTATATACACATCTTTATCTTTCTGGTAAAATTAAAATGAACAGAAACCTAGAGTTTAATACAATGAGTAAGATGTTTAAAAACATTTGGCAAACTTAAGAAGATAATTATTCAGGGTCTATTCATTAGATATCATCTTTAAAATGGTTAATGTTTTATGAAAATAGAGCCCTAAGCTTATTAGCACATACAGCATAAAAGTTTATTTCTGGTCTTGCTTTCACACACAGGAAGAACCACTGTAATCTGTGAAAGTCAGAGTAAGCTTGTTTGAGAAAACAGGATAAGTGGCAGCATTCACATTCAAAAGCCTTCCAAGCTCACTGAGTTAAGGGTATGACTTAAAGAGTCATACAGCCTGGTGTTTCAATCCTGGCTCTGACACAGGCAAATAAGATTAACTTTGAGTCTAAGTTTTCTTGTATAAAACAATAGCTCTGCAGAGGATGGCAGGGGGCCACAGGTATAGTTGCTCTGGCAGTGGCAGCTCACGTGCTGTGGTAGGAAGCACTCCAGTGGGAGGCACCATAGGTAGGCAGTTCTGTTAGGATTTCTTCTTAAGGCCGTATAATACTTGGAACCTAAACATGTGATTTTAAATGTTTATCTGCACTATAATTGAAAGTTGAGATTTTTTAATGGAATAATATAGCAATAAAGATTAATGTAGCAGCCGCAGCAGTAATATTGTGGTAGTAGTAAAAAAAATAATTTAACAATTTACATCAAAATAATATAGATACTATGGCTTTAGTAAGAGGTTGTCACATAAATTCAAGAAATGCAGAGAACCCTTGTGAGATACGATGTAAGACAACCATCCCCAAGACACACAGTCATCAGATTCTCCAAGGTAGATGTGAAAGAAAAAATCTTAAAGAGAACTAGAGAGAAGGTGCAGGTGACTTACAAAGGAAACCCCATCAGGCTAACAGTAGACCTTTCCACAGAAATCTTACAAGCCAGAAGGGTCTGGAAGCCCATTTTCAATATCCTTAAAGAAAAGAAGTGTCAACCAAGAATTTTATATCCCACCAAACTAAGCTTCATAAGGAGAAGAGAACTGAAATCCTTTCCAGACAAGCAAGAGCTAAAGGAGGCTGAGTGCAGTGGCTCATTCCTATAATCCTAGCATTTTGGAAGGCCAAGGCAGGCAGACTGCTTGAGCCCAGGAGTTTGAGGCAAGCCTGGGAAACAGAAAGAGACCCTGTCTCTACAGAGAAAAAAAAAAAAAATTAGCCTGCTGTGGTGGCATGCACCTGTAGTCCCAGCTACTTAAGAGGCTGAGGTGGGACCATTTAAGCCCAGAACATGGAGGTGGCAATGAGCTGAGATTGCATCACTGCACTCCAGCACAGGAGACTGAGTAAGAGCTTACTTATAAAAAAAAAAAAAAAAAAAAAAAAAGCTAAAGGAATTTGGTACATTTGCCTTACAAGATCTCCTAAAGTAACTGCTAAACTTGGAAATGAAAGAGCTATGAAGGAGCCTTACAAGAGCTCCTAAAGGCAGTGCTAAATTTTGAAATGAAAGAGTGACATTTGTCACCATAAAAACACACTTAACAACACAACCCACTGACACTATAAAGCAACTATACAATTAAGTCTAAATAACAAGCTGCTAAAAGCATAATGATAAGACCAAATCCTCATACATCAAATATTGACCATGAATGTAAACAGCCTAAATGCCTCGATTAAATGGTATAGAGTGTCAAGCTGGATAAAGAAGCTAGACTCAAATGTTTGCTGTCTTCAGGAGATCCATCTCAGAAGTAACAGCAATAGGCTCAAAGAAAAAGGAATGGAGAAAGGTTGATCTGGCAAATAGAAAAGAAAAACAGCAGGGGTTGCTATTCTTTTACCAGACAAAACAAACATTAAAGCAACAACAATCGAACAAAAAGGAAAACATTACATAATAATAAGGGCCTCGACCCATCAAGAAAAGTTAACTATTCTAAGTATATATACACCCAACATTAGAGGACCAAGATTCATAAAAAAAGGTTCTTAGAGATGTATGAGGAAATACAACCACACTGGGAGACTTCAACACCCCACTGACAGTGTCAGATCATAAAGGCAGAAAACTAACAAATATTTTCTGGATTTAAACTCAATACTTGACCAATTAGACCTAATAGACAACTACAGAACACTCCATCCAACTATAAAATACATATTCTTCTCATATGCACATGGCACATACTTTAAAATCAATCACATGTTCAACTATAAAGAAAGATTCAACAAATTAAAAAAACTGAAATCACACCAAACACATTTTCAGACCACAGCATAGTAAAATAGCAATCAATACTAACAAGGTCTATCAAAACCATACAATTACATGTTAACCTACTCCTGAATGACTTTTGGGTAAATAACAAAATTAAGGCAGAAATAAAACATTATTTGAAACTAATGAAAACAGACATAACATACCAGTTTGGGACACAGCTAAAGTTGCATTAAGAGGGAAGCTCGCAGCACAAAATGCCTAGGTGAAGAAGTTAGAAAGCTCTCAAATTAACAATCTAGCATCATACCTACAGGAACTAGAATAACAAAAACAAATGAACTCCAAAGCTAGCAGAAGAGAAATAACCAAAATCAGAGCTGAACTGAATAAAACTGAGATGTGAAAATCCAGACAAAGGATCAATAAACCCAAAAGTTGGTTCTTTGGAAAATGAAACAAGATTGAAACTGCTAATTAGATCAACAAAGAAAAAAGAGAGAATATTCAAATAAACCCAATCTGAAGTGACAAAGGTGATATTTCAACCAACTCTACAAAAATACAAAAGACCACCAGAGAATATTATGAACACCTCTATGCACACAAATTAGGGTATCTAGAAGACATGGATAAATTCCTGGAAACACATAGCCTCCCAAGATCTAACAAGGAAGAAATTAAAATTCAGAACAGACCAATGACAAGTTCTGATATTGAATCAGTAATAAAAAGCTTACCAGCCAAAAAAAGCCCTTAACCAGATGGATTCACAGCCAACTTCTCCCAGACATACGAAGAGGAGCTGATGCCAATCCTATTCTAACTATTCAAAAAAAATCAAGGAGGGGAGATTGCTCTGCAGCTCATTCTATGAAGCTAGCATCATCCTCATAACAAAATCTGGCAGAGATACAATGAAAAAAGGAAACTTCAGGGAAATATACCAGGTGAACATGGAAAAATCTTCAATACCTGCAAACCAAATCTAGCAGTGGATCAAAAAGCTAATGCACTAAGATTAAATAGCCTGTATTCCTGGGATGCAAGGTTAGTTGAACACAAATAAATTAATAAATGCAATTCGCTAAACAAAATTAAAAAAACATAATCATCTCAATATATGCAGAAAAGGTATTCAATATATGTGAAAGTCTTCTTATATGATCACCTCAATAAATGTAGAAACGGTCTTCAATAAAATTCAACATCCCTTCATGTTAAACATCCTCAACAAATCAGGCATCAAAGAAACATACCTCAAAATAAAAAGAGGCATTTAAGACAAACCCATAGCCAACATCATAATCAACAGGCAAAAGCAGACGCATTCTTCTTGAAAACTGGAACAAGACAAGGATGACTGTTCTCAACACTGGTATTCAACAGAGTACTGGATGTCGCAGCCAGGGCAATCAGGCAAGAGAAAGAAATAAAAGGGATCCAAATAGGAAAAGAGGAAGTCAAATGATCTTTCTTCACAGATGATATGACTGTACCTAGAAAACCCTAGAGACTCTGCCAATAGACTTTTAGAACCAATAAGCAATTTCAGTAATGTTTCAGGACACAAAATCAATGTAGAAAAATAAGTAGCATTTCTATGTATCAGTAGCATTCAAGCCAAGAGGCAAATCAAGAACACAAATTCATTTACAATAGCCACAAAACAAAAATATCTACGAATATATCTAAGCAAGAAGGTGAAAGAGCTCTACAATGAGAGCCATGAGATACTGCTGAAAGAAATTACAGACAATACAAACAAATGGAAAAATGTTCCATGCTCATGAAAAGGAATTGTTATTAGTCTGTTCTTGCACTGCTATAAACAACTGCCTGCGACTGGGTATTTATAAAGAAAAAAGGTTTTGTTGGCTCACAGTTCTGCAGGCTATATGGGGGGCATGGCTGAGGAAGCTTCAGGAAATGTACAATCATAATGGAAGGTGAAGGAGAAGCAGGCATGTCCTACATGGCTGGAGCAGGAAGAAGATAGCAAAGGGAAATTTGCAAAAAACTTTTAAACAACCAGATCTTCCAATAACTTACTATCACAAGAACAGCAAGTTCTAGTTACTAACACAACAACTATCATGGAAAATCAGCCCCCATGATCCAATCACCTCCCACCATGCTCCTCCTCCAACACTGGGGATTACAATTCAACATGAGATTTGGCCAGCAACACAAATTCAAACCATATTGGGAAGAGTCAAGGTTGTTAAAAGCAAAATACAGATTCAACATTATTCCTAAGAAAGTACCAATGTCATTTATCTCAGAATTAGAAAAAACTATTCTAAAATTCATATGAACCAGAAAGAAGACCAAATCATCAAAGCAATCTTGAGCAACAGAACAAAGCCAAAGGCATCACACTTCCTGACTTGGAAGTATACTACAAGGCTACAGTAATCCAAATAGCATGGTACTGGTACAAAAACAGACACAGACTCATGGAAAATGATAGAAAACCCAGAAATAAAGCCAGGCATCAACAACCACTTGATCTTTGACAAAGTCAACCATAATACACAATGGGAAAAGAACTCCATAGTCAATAAATGGTGCTGGGATATTTTGCTAGCCAAATGCAGAAGATTGAAACTAGACCCCTTCCTTTCACCATATACAAAAATCGACTTAAGATAGATTAAAGAATAAACCTAAAACTATAAAAATTCTACTAGAAAATCCTAGGAAATACCATTCTGGATATTGTATTTNAAAAAAAAAAAAAAAAAAAAAAAAAAAAAAAAAAAAAAACTCAAGATGGATTAAAGACTTAAATGTAGGACCTAAAGCAATAAAAACCATAGAAGAAAACCTAGGAAATGCCATTCTGGACATTGGCCAGGAAAGGATTTATGACTAAGTCCTCAAAAGCAATTGCAACTAAAGAAAAAATTGACATATGAGACCTAATTAAACTGAAGAGCTTCACACAGCAAAATAAATATCATCAGAGTTAACAGACAACCTGCAGAATGGCAGAAAATTTTTGCAATCTATCCATCTGACAAAGATCTAATATCCAGAGACTATAAGGAATTTACACAAATTTACAATTTAAAAAATTCCATTAAAAAGTGGACAAAGAATATGAATGAATACTTTTCAAAAGAAGAAATTCATGTAACCAACCAACATAAGGTATAAAGCTCCACATCACTGATCATTAGAGAAATGCAAATTAAAACCACAATGAGATACCATCTCATGCCAGTCAGAATGGTGATTATTAAAAAGTCAAACAACATATGCTGGCAATGTTGAAGAGTAAAAGGAACACTTTTACACTATTTGTGTTAGTGTAAATTAGTTGAACCACTGTGGGAGACAGTATGGTGATTCCTCAAAGATCTAGAAGCAGAAATACCATTTGACCCAGCAATTCCATTACTGGGCATATACCCAAAGGAATATAAATCATTCTTTAATAAAGATACATGCACACACATGTTCACTACCCCACTATTCACAATAGCAAAGACATAGAATCAACCTTAATGCCCATCGATGATAGACTAGTGGTATATATACACCATGGAATACTATGCAGCCATAAAAAGGAATGAGATCATGTCCTTTGGAGGGACACAGAAGGAGCTTGAAGCTGTTATCCTCAGCAAACTAACACAGGAACAGAAAATCAAATATGGCAGTGGGAGCTGAATGATGGAAACACATGGCCACATTGGGTGGGGGAAATAACACACATTAGGGCCTGTTGGGAGAGTGGGGGAAGGGAGCGCATCAGGAAGAATAGCTAATGGATGTTGGGCTTAATACCTAGGCAATGGGTGGATCTGTGCAGCAAACAACCATTGCACACACTTACTTATGTAACAAACCTGCACATCCTGTACGTGTAACTTGGAACTTAAAAGCTGAAGAAAACAAAAAAAGACAATCCACAGAATGGGAAAATATATTTGCAAACTATGCATCCAACAAAGATCTAATATGCAGAATCTATAAGAAACTTAAAAAGCAAAAAAAAACCTCAATTTAAAAATAGGAAAAAGACATAAACAGATGTATCTCAAAATAAGAAATAAATGCCACTAACAAGTACATGAAAAAAATGCTCATCATCACCAATCATCAGTGAAATGCAAATCAAAACCACAATGAGATACCATCTTGCATCAGTCAAAAAGGCTATTATCAAAATGTCAAAAAACAAGAAAGGCTGGTGAGGTTGCAGAGAAAAAGGAACACTTACACACTGCTGGTGGAAAAATAATTCAGTTCAGCCATTATGAAAAGCAGGGTGGAGATCTGTCAGAGAACTTCAAACAAAACTACCATTTGACTCAGCAATCCTACTATATGATATATACCCAAAGGATAATAAATTCTTCTACCAAAATACATATGCATGTGGATATATATTGCAGCACTATTCACAACAGCAAAGACATGGAGTCAACCAAGACGCCCATCAACAGTGGACTGAATAAAGAAAGCGTGGGACATATATACCATGGAATACTATGCAGCCACGAAAAGAATGAAGTTGGCTTTTGCAAAAAAACATGGGAGCTCCTGGAGGCCATTATCCTAAGTGAACCAGTGCAGGAACAGAAAACCAAATACTGCATGTTTTCATTTATAAGTGGAAACTAAACAATGGGTACTCATGGACACACAGAAGGGAACAATAGATAATGGGGACTCCTTGAGGAAGGAGGGTGGGGAGAGACACATGGTTTGAAAGGCTACTTATCAGGTGCTATGCTCACTACACTGCCTGAAGGGATCATTTGTACACAAAGGATCAGCAACATGAAATTTATTAACAAACCTGTACATGTGCCCCTGGAACCTCAATTAAAAAAATAAAAAATAAATAGAAAAAAATATTTGAGACTGGGTAATTTATAAAGAAAAGAGGTATAGTGGGCAGCGGCAAGATGGCTGACCAGAAGCAGTGTTCTGAGGCTCCTATAGAAAAAAACCAAAATAAGCCTGTGAATCCTTCACTGGCAACTAAGGTATCCAGGTTCTCTCATCAAAATTGACTAGAAGGCTGGCATGACCCACAGAGAGAAAGAAGAGCAGTGTGGTATGGTGGTCCACCTGACATCCACATGGGAAAGAGGAACCTCCTCCCCCAAGCCAAGGGAGGCAGTAAGTGAGCCTGCTACCCAGCTGGGGAAACTGCTTTTCCCATGGAACTGCAACCCTTGGATCAGAAGATACACTGGCGAACTCATGCCACTGGGGCCTAGAACATGCATATTCTTACAGCCTCTCAGCTGGTATCTGCTTAAGCCTAGGTACCCTTGAGGGGAGGGGCAACCAGCACCAGCTGAGGCTGCCTGCTGCCTAAGCCATTTGATTTCCTTGGGGAAGGGCAGAAGCCAACACTGGGACTTGCAACTGCTTAACACCTGAAACTCCCTGAGTGGGGGAAGTGCGGCACCCATTTTGATAGCTCTAGACTGCATTTTTTCCCCTGCTGGAGCCAGGGAGGCTGGACTGCTTGGGCCCAAAACTTGTCCCCATAGCCCAACACACTGGCTGTGGCAGTCTGCAGCTAAAGTGCCTCTCAGGTCTAAACCTGACCCATCCTTCCTCAGTTGACAGCGCTTCCCTGAAAGATCTCCAATAACTTCAGCCAGAGGCTCAGGGACAGAATTTGGATCTTCCTGGGCCTGAGCTCTTGGTAGGGGGGTGGCCTCACTCTATGCAGACCAGCAGACTTAGCTTCTCCTCCTGGTAGTTCTGAGGAATCCAGGTAGACAAGTGGGTTTCTCCCAGTGAAACACACCCTCTCAACCAAGGGACAAAGTGCTTCATTAAACAGGTCCTGCTCCCTGTGCCACTCAACTAGGTAAGACCATCCAACAGGTGTTGTCAGACACCTTATAAGAAGTAATCCTACTGGCATCAGGTTGGTGCCCCCCAAGGTCAGAGGTCCCAGAAGAAGAAGTAGGCACCCATCTTTGTTGCTCTTCAGCCTCCTTGAGTGAAATCTCCAGACACAGGAGCAAATAAGATGAATAGGGCCTGAAGTGAACCCCAAGCAAACTGCAGCAGCCCAGAAGAAGAGGGACCTTCCTATTGAAAGAAAAACAATCAGAAAGTGACAACAGCATCAATAATAACAACAAAAAAAAGACCCCCATAAAAACCCCATCCAAGGGTCAGTAGCCTCAAAGACTGAAACTAGATGAACTCATGAAGATGGGAAAGAATCAGTGAAAAAATACTGAAAACCCTCAAAGCCATAGTGCCTCCTCTCCTCCAAATGACTGCAAGTGTCTCTCCATAAAGGTTACAGAACTAGACAGAGGATCAAATGGACAAATTTACAGAAGTAGGCTTTAGACGATGGGTAATAAAAAAAACTATGATGAGCTAAAGGAACATGTTATAACCCAGTGCAAAGAAGCTAAGAACCTTCATGAAAGGTTAGAGAAATTGCTAACTAGAATAGCCAGTTTAGAGAGGAACATAAATGACCTGAAAGAGTTGAAAAACACAGCATGAGAACTTCGTGAAGAATACACAAGTATCAACAGCCACATCGACCATGTGGAAGAAAGGACATCAGAGTTTGAAGACTACCTTGCTGAAATAAGACATGCAGACAAGTATAGAGAAAAATGAATGAAAAGGAATGAACAAAACCTCCAAGAAATATGGGACTTCATAAAAAGACTGAACTTATGATTGATTGGAGTACCAGAGGAGACAGAGAAAATGTAAACAAGCTGGAAAACACACTTCAGGATATTAGTCAGAAGAACTTCCCCAACCTGGCAAAACAGACCAACATGCAACTCAGGAAATAACAAAGAACATTGTTAAGGTACTCCATGAGAAGATCAACCCCAAGATACACGGTCATTAGATTCTCCAAGGTGAAAATGAAGGAAAAGCTGTTAAGAGCAGCCAGAGAAAAAGGCCAGGTCAACTACAAAGGGAAGTCCATCAGACTAACAGCAAACCTTCTAGCAAAAACTCTATAAGCCAGAAGAGATTGGGGGCTAATATCCAACATTCTTAAAGAAAATAATTTTCAACCCAGAATCTCATATCCAGTCAAAGCTTCACAAGTGAAGGAGAAATAAAATCCTTTCCAGGCAAGCAAGTGCTCAGAGATTTCATTACCACCAGGTCTACCCTGCAAGAGCTCCTGAAAGAAGCACTAAATATGGAAAAACAAAAACAAAAACAAAAAACAAAAAAACACAAAACCTGGTACCAGCCACTGCAGTAACACATCAGAAAATAAAGACCAATGACAGTAGGAAGAAACTGCATCAGCTAGTATGCAAAATAACCAAATAGCATCATGATGACAGGATCAAATTCACACATAACAATACTAACCTTAAATGTAAATGTGCGAAATGCCCCAATTAAAAGACACAGACTGGCAAATTGTGTAAGGAATCAAGACTCATTGGTATGCTGTATTCATGAGACTCAAATTATGTACAAAGACACATGCAGGCTCAAAATAAAGGGATGGAGAAAAATTTACCAAGCAAATAGGGGGAAAAAAAAGCAGTGTTGCAATTCTAGTCTCTGACAACAGACTTTAAACCAACAAAGATCACAAAAGACAAAGAAGGGCATTAGACAATGGTAAAGGGAACAAGAGCTAACTATTCTGAATATGTATTCACCTTATATAGGAGCACCCAGATTTGTAAAACAAGTTCTTAGCAACATACAAAGAGACTTAGACCTCCACACAGTAACAGTGTGGGATGTTAACATCCTACTGTTAGTATTAGACAGATCAACAAGACAGAAAAATAACAAGGACATTCAGGACTTGAACTCAGCTCTGGATCAAGTAAACCTAGTAAACGTCTACAAAACTCTCTCCAAATCAAGAGAATATACATTTTTCTCAGTGCCACATGGCACTTATTGTAAAATTCGACCACATAATTGGAAGTACTCCTCAGCAAATGCAAAAGAAATGAAATCATAACAAACAGTCTCTCAGACCACAATGCAATCAAATTAGAGCTCAGGATTAAGAAACTCACTCAATACCATATAATTTCATAGAAATTAAACAACCTTCTTCTGAATGAATCCTGGGTAGATAACAAAATTAAGGCAGAAATCAAGAAGTTATTTGAAACCAATGAGAACAAAGAGACAACGTACCAGAATCTCTGAGACACAGCTAAAGCACAGTTAAAAGGGAAATTTATAGCACTAAATGTCCACATCAGAAAGCTCAATGGATCTCAATTTGACCCCCTAACATCACAATTAAAAGAGCTAAAGAAGGAAGAGCAAACTAATCCAAAAGCTAACAGAAGACAAAAAATAACTAAGAGAAGAATTGAAGGAGATAGACATGAAAAACCTTCCAAAAA
>NW_016107921.1:103702-106472 GCF_001604975.1 Cebus imitator | reverse complement strand
AACAAAATAGACTGCTAGCTAGATCAATGAAGAAAAAAGAGAGAAGACTCAAAGAGACCCAATAAAAAGAATAAAGGGGATATAACCACTGACCCCACAGAAATACAAACTACCATCAGAGAATACTATAAACACCTTGATGCAAATAAACTAGAAAATCTAGAAGAAATGGATATATTCCTGAATGTATACACCCTACCAAGACTAAACCAGGAAGAAGCTGAATCCCTGAATATACCAATAACAAGCTCTGAAATCGAGGCAGTAATTAACAGCGTACCAACCAAAAAAAGCCCAGGACCAGACAGATTCACAGCTAAATACTATCAGAAATACAATGAAAGCTGGTACTGTTCCTTCTGAAACTATTCCAGACAAATTAAAAGGAGGGACTCCTCCCTAACTCATTTCATGAAGCCAGCATCATCCTGATATCCAAACTGGGAAGAGACACAACAAAAAAAGAAAACTTCAGGCCAATATCCCTGATGAATATCAATAGAAAAATCCCCAATAAAATACTGGGAAACTGAATCCAGCAGCATACATGAAACGTATCCACCACAACCAAGTTGGCTTCATCCCTGGGATGCAAGGCTGGTTTAACATATGCAAATCAGTAAATGTAATCCATCACATAAACAGAACCAAAGACAAAAACCACATGATTATATAAATAGATGCAGAAAAGACCTTTGATAAAATTCAACATCCATTCATGTTAAAAGCTCTCAATAAACTAGGTATTGATGGAATATATCTCAAAGTAATAAGAGCTAATTATGACAAACCCACAGCCAATATCATACCGGATGAGCAGAAGCTGGAAGCATTCCCTTTGAAAACCGATACAAGTCAAGGATGCCCTCTCTCACCACTCCTATTCAACATATTATTGGAAGTTCTGGCCAGGGCAATCAGGCAAGAGAAAGAAAGCGTATTCAAATAAGAAGAGAGGAAGTCAAATTGTCTCTGTATGCAGACAAAATAATTTTATATTTAGAAAACTACATAATCTCAGCCCAAAAACTTCTTGAACTGATAAGCAACTTTAGTAAACTTTCAGGATATGAAATCAACGTGCAAAAATCACAAGCATTCATTTACACCAACAATAGGCAGGCAGAGAGCTATATCATGAATAAAATACCTAGGAATAAAGCTAACAAGGAATGTGAAGACTTCTTCGCTCAAAGAAATAAGAGAGGACACAAACAAATGGAAAACATTCCATCCTCATGGATAGAAAGAAACAATATTGTGAAATGGCCACACTGCCAGATTTACAGATTCAATGCTATTCCCATCAAACTAACAGTGACATTCTTCGCAGAATTAGAAAAAACTATTTCAAATTTCTTGTGGAATCAAAGAAGACCCCATATAGGCAAGAAAATCCTAAGGAAAAAAAAAAAAAAAGCTTGAGGCATCATGCTACAACTCCAAGCTATACTATAAGGCTACAGTAACCAAAACAGCATGATACTGGTACCAAAACAGACATATAGACCAATGGGGCAGAACAGAGACCTCAGAAAAAATACCGCATGTCTACAACCATCTGATCTTTGACAAACCTGAAAAAAACAAGCAATGGGGAAAAGATCTCATATTCAGTAAATGGTGCTGGAAAAACTGGCTTGCCAAATGCTGAAAATTGAAACTGGACCCCTACCTTACACCTCATATAAAAATTAACTCAAGATGGATTAAAGACTTAAAACCCAAAGCCATATAACCCTAGAAGAAAACCTAGGCAATACCATTCAGGGCAGGCATGGGCAAAGACTTCATGACAAATATGCCAAAAGCAATTGCAACAAAAGCCAGAACTGACTAATGGAATTAATTAAACCGAAGAGCTTCTGCACAGCAAAAGAAACTATCATCAGAGTGAATAGGCAACCTACAGAATGGGAGAGTTTTTGCAATTTACCCGTCTGACAAACATTTAATATCCAGAATTTACAAGGAACTTAAACATATTTGCAATAAAAAAACAATCCCATCAAAAAGTGGGCAAAGGATATGGACCGACATTTCTCAAAAGAAGACGTTTATGCAGTCAACAAACATAGGAAAAAAAGCTCAATATCACTGATCATCAGAGACGTGTAAATCAAAACCACAATGAGATACCAATTCATGCCAGTCAGAATGGCAATTATTAAAAAGTCAGGAAACAATAGATGCTGGTGAGTCTGTGGGGAAATAGGAACACTTTTACACTGCTGATTGGAATGTAAATTATTTCAATCATTGTGGAAGACAGTATGGTGATTCCTCAAAAATCAAGAACCAAAAATATCATTTAACTTAGCAATCTCACTACTGGGCACATACGCAAGGTATATACATCATTCTGCGGTAAGACACAAGCACATATATATTTATTACAGCACTATTTACTATAGCAAAAACACGGAACCAACCCAAATGCCCATCAATGATAGACTGGATAAAGAAAATATGGAATACTATGCAGCCATAAAAAGGAATGAGATCATGTCCTCTGCAGGGACATGGATGAAGTTGGAAGCCATCATCTTCTAAGACTAAAACAGGAACAGAAACCCAAACACTGCATGTTCTCACTCACAAATGCAAATTGAACACTGAGAACACATGGACACAAAGAGGGGAACAACATATACCATGGCCTATTTTGGGGTGGTAGATGAGGGAAGGGAACTTAAAGGATGGGTCAGTAGGTCCAGCAAACCACCATGGTACACATATACCTATGTAACAAACCTTCATGTTCTGTATA
>NW_016107921.1:70530-103657 GCF_001604975.1 Cebus imitator | reverse complement strand
AAAAAAAAAAAAGAAAAAGAAAAGAGGTTTAATTGGCTCATGGTTCTGTAAGCTTTCCAGGAACTGTGGTACCAATATCTGCTTCTGGTGAGGCCTCAGAAAGCTTACAATTAAAGCAGAAAGCATCAGGGAGCTAGCATGTCACATGGCAAGAGTGGGAACAAGAGAGAGAGAAGGAGGAGCCAGGCTTCTTTAAACCATCAACTCTTGCATCAACTCTCACATGAATTAGCAGAGCAAGAACTCACTTATTACCATTGGGAAGGCACCAAGCCATTCAAGAAGGGTCTTCCCCTATGATTCAAACACCTCCTACCAGGCCCCGCATCCAACATTGGGGATTACATTTGAAATGAGATTTGGAGGGAACAAACATCCAAACCACATCATTCTGCCTCTGATCCCCCAGATCTCATGTCCTCGTTACACATCAAAATACAACCATGCCTTTACAATACTCTGCCAAAGTCTTAACTTGGTCAGCATTAATTCAAGTTTCAAGTCCCATGTGTGAAGTCCCAAGTATCATCTGGAGATGAGTCCACTGATCTATGATCCTGTGAGTTCAAAAACAAGTTACTTATTCACAATATACAATGGTGCTATAGATATTGGGTATACATTATCATTTGAAAAGAGAGAAATTGGCCAAAAGAGAGCCAACAGGTCCACACAAGTCTGAAACCCTGAAAGACAGTCATTAAATCTTAAAGCTCCAAAACAATCTCCTTTGACATCATATCCTGCATCCTGGTCACAATGGTGTGACTCGTAGGCTATGAAGGCCTTGGACAGGTTTGTCCCTGTGGCTTTCCAGGGTGTAGCACTTGCGGCTGCTCTCACAGGTTGGAGTTGAGTGCCTATGGCTTTTCCACACCGAGGTTGCAAGCTGCCAGTGGCTCTACCATTCTTGGGTCTGGAGGGTGGCATCCCACTTCCCAAAGCTCCACTAGGCGGTTCCCTGGTGGGGACTCTGCAGGGGCTCCAACTCTACATTTCCCATTGGCACTGCCCTAGTAGAGTTTCTCCATGGGGTCTCTGCTCCTGTAGTAGAGCCTGGGTATCCAGGTTTCCCCATACATCCTCTGGAATCCAGGTGGGAGATGCCAAGCTCTTTTCACATTTGATTCTGTGCATCTGCAGGCTGAACATCACAAGAAACCTGCCAAGGATTATGGCTTGCTCCCTCCAAAGTGGCAGCTTGAGCTTTACCTTGGCCCACTTGAGCTGCGGCTGGAGCCTGAGTGGTCAGGATGCTGGGAGCACTGTACTGAGGCTATGCAGGAAGTGGGGTCCTGGGCCTGACCCCTGAAACCAATCTTCTTCCCAAGGCCTCTGGGGCTGTACCTAAGAACTCTGAAATGCCTTCAAAGCCTTTTACTCACTGTCTTGGCTATTAGCACTTGGCTCCCTTTTAGTCATGCTAATCTCTCTGACAAATGGTTGCTCTGAAGCCTGCTTGGATTTTTTCTACCATAGGACTAAGCTACAAGTTTTCCAAATTTTTATGCTCTGCTTCCGTTTTAAATATAACTTAAGTAGTTTACTTGCTTCCATATATGACTTAGGGTGTCAGAAGCAGCCATACTACTTCTTGAATGCTTTGCTGCTTAGACTTATTTTTCCTGCCAGGTATCTTGTATCATAATTAAGTTCAAACTTCTCAGATCCTTATGACATGAATACAGTGCTGCCAAGTTCTTTGCCAGGGTGTAACATGGATGATCTTTATTCCAGTTCCCAATAACTCCCTCATTTCCACCTAAGACTTAATCAGGCTGAACTTCATTGTCTATATCTCTAACAGCATTTTGGTTACAACCATTTAACCAGTCTCTAAGAAGTTTCAAATGTTCCCTCATCTTCCTGTCTTTGTCTCGGCCTTCCAAACTCTTTCTACCTCTGCCCATTGTCCAGTTCAAAAGCTGTTTCCACATTTTCAGGTATTTCATACCAACACCTCACTCCTGGTACCAATTATCTGTTAGTTTGTTCTTGTGTTGCTATAAATAAATACCTGAGACTGGGTAATTTATTAAAACAAAGATGGTTAATTGGCTTATGGTTTTGCAGGTTTTACAGAATGTATGGTGCTGACATCTATCTCTGATGAAGCCTCACAAAGCTTACAATCATGGTAGAAGGTAATAGGGAGCCAGCATGTCACATGGCACGAGCAGGAACAAAAGAGAGAAGGAAGAGTTAGCCTTTTAAACAACCAGCTCTCATGTGAACTAACAGAGTGAGAACTCACTTATTACCATGAGGGCATCAAGCCATTCATGAGGGATCTGCCCCTATGATCCAAACACCTCCCACCCAGCCAGCCTCTAACATTGGAGATTACATTTCAACATGAGATCTGGAGTGGGCAAATATCCAAACCATATGAGTTACTATTCTGACTTTCTCTGAAATAGGTGTATTTAGATTGTTTTCGGTTGGATGGTAGATATCGTTACATAAAAGATAGGTGAGTGATTTATGACTTAAAAGTAATAACCACTTGGATACTTCTTTAGTATGGTTAGTTAAGCTTCATCATTAAGAATGACTTCCATTTAGTGTCAAAAGTTAATGCTGCCATCAGCCTGTATTTCTGAGACATGGATTGTTGGATACTTCAAATAGTTTATGGTCAAAAGTCTTAAAGTTCTAATTTGACTTTTAAAGTTTTAAAATTCTAACAAAGACAGAAAAAACACACTGGGGCCTACTTGAGGGTGGAGGGTGGGAGGAGGAAGAAAAGCAGAAAAATAACTATTGGGTAACTAGGTATTATTTCCTTGGTGATGAAATAATCTGTACAACAAACGCCTGTGACATGAGTTTACCTATATAACATACCTGCACATACACCCCTTAACCTAAAATAAAAGTTAACAAATATCTATTACAAATTTAAAAACATAATAATATACAACACCAAGAGTGAGCCCTGATGTAAACTGTGGACTTTGGATGATAATGATGTGACAATGAGGGTTATCAATTCTAACAAATATACCACTCTGATGGGGGAGGTTGATAACAAGAAAGGTTGTGCACATGTGGGGTAGTGGGTATATGGGAAATTTCTATTCTTTTCTCTCAATTTTGCTCTATGAAGAGCAAAAACTTAAAAAATTATACTTAAGGCATCAAATTTGGAAAAATCAATAGCCTAGTTCTTTACTACAAAATCATATGGCATAGTTTTCTAAATGTAACCATCACATGTTGTTTTCATGGACTTCATACACACTTGCTCTAGGAATGAAACAACAAAGTATTTTCATTTTTCCTCTTTTCTCAGTTTCTATCAGTACTGGGTCTATGCAGGTAGGGATAGGAGGGCTATCTTTAGCCAATATCAGAATTGAGTTGAATGGAGGACTTACAGTTTTCCAATAAAAAAATTCAAGAAGTGTTTTTTGCTTCCCAGGTGGTAAAATCATGCATACTTTTAATTTCCTTTTTTGATCTCTTTATATTTTCCAAATGTTCAACAACAAAGTGTGGTTATTAGTTATTATAATAAAAGAGATTGTAGGATATTTCTCTGATCTCTAAGATTAAAAAAAATAAAGTTTAAAAGTTCTAATCTGACATTTCAGTGACCACATTTCTGGAGTGCTCAAAGGAATATCTACGATCAAAGCAAATATTTTGTCTATACTCCTGATTTCCTTGATGACACAATTTTCCTAAGCATATTTCTGGTCTTTCTTTTTGTCCCTCTATTCTCTCTGCCCTGAGAGGTTAAAGGATTTATTTGATTGGTAAATTTGGGAAGCCTCAGTCCTATTTATGTTCCTTTTAGAAAAAAGTTGTCTGCAGGGAGCAAGTTACCTTTGCTACTTTTCTAGGAGCAGATTCTTCCCTTTTAGAGAATGATCCTGTAGTGGTTCAGCATTGCCTATATCTAGATGCCTTCTCTGCCTGCTTGTTTTTAAGTAAGTCAATTTGGCTCTCAAACTAAGCTATAGTCTTCAACTTGTCTTTTATTTAAAAATAAAGATGATATTTTTGGCCTTTATATGCTACTCTTTATTTTTTAATTTGCTTAGAACACAGCCATGGAAGAGGGAAGCCATTTTATTGTTTCACGTACTTCTCATGCCTGAAAGTTGATGTTCTTCCTGAATTTTCTATCATCAAAAAGCTTTCAGTCTCTAGTAAACAAAATTCCTAAATCTAACAAATCTCATCATGACCAGTTCTCACAGCCTACACTTGAACACTACTGATTTTCTCCAGTGGAGGGAATTCAAGCTACTTCTTTGCAATTTGAGAAAGCAGTTAGAAAAAAACAGCCTTATGCTACCATTTTGATTTTTTTAAGGTTACTGTTGATCCTCATGCTAAACACTGAGGGAAAAATGCTTCAATTAAAGGCAGACAAACTCTTCCATATAAGAACACACACAAATCTTTAAAGCTCATATTATTTGTGACCAACCCCTGAAGAAATATACTTTTAGATAACCTTCATATAGAAGGCAGGTAAATTACTAATTATATGTACGTATGACATTTGTGAATATACTTACCTCAGCAGTGTGCTTTGCCACATGCCCCACGATGACAATGACCTTCCCTTTGAAGTTCTGGAGCATAGCAGTATAAGGGCCCTGGGCAAGCTCCCCTTCTGCAGTGAATGCAGCACTAAATGGAATGTTGATGCTTCCTGAAATGTGACCACGAATAAAGCTGAGAAGGAAAATTTAAGGAAAACATTTATTGTGTGCAATTTTGAGTGTCTGAGAGAAACTCACAGAGGTAAGTGATTCCCTGAAGATAGTACTAAACATTTCCTAGCTCATGTGAGTATTTTATCTAAATGACATAAGGCACCTCTAAGAGAAAAAAAAAAGAAAAGTTAACTTTGAAAATGAAGGAGAAAAGAGAAAGGAAGATGACTAGCCAAAGATGTAAAGAAGCCCTTCCTCATTAAATGAAGAATAATGAAAGTGATCCTGATGCAGCAAAGCAATGGTAATCGTATGAATTGTACAACACTCCTTTTAATTCATTGTTGCTACATGATTATTTTAAAGTTCTGAAAGTGACATAGGCAAATGGATTTTCTCAGCTCTTAATTTGATGCTGCAAAAGCCTATCCTCTCTGGGCAAGTGATTGCTAAAGGGGACTCCATATAGAATTGTAAGTGGCCATTAGCATTGGTTGAAAACACTTCTTTTGGTTCATTTCTCAAGAAAACTTATCTGGCATTTCCATTATTTCCAGTTTTACACTCTCTGATGGGGGTGGTATCTTATTGTTTTATTCTTATAAGGGGCCTGATGGTTTCATTAACTATTAATTTAGGAATTAAAGGCATCCGTTCGCTTAAAACATTTAGAAAGATCATAAGATCTTAAAGAAAAAATGTAAATTCCAAGAGGTAATTAAAAGCGACAACTAAGGGAATGAAAGTAGAACTTTGGAAATCAGATAAAAAAAGGGTAATTATTTTAGATTCTAGAAAGGAAAACATTCTTAAATATATCCATTAATCAAAACTCTTCAAATAAACATAAAATAACAACTGTGAAAACTCTCAAAGAGGTGTCTCTAATATTTTAATAGATACATTGTCATTTTGGGGAAGACAGGGAAGGTTTCCACTGAGAAAGTGATGGCTAAGTCAAGAATTGAAGAATTAATACAAGTCAATCAGGCAAAGGGATGCAATGGAGGTGGGATAAGGTAGCAGAGGATATAAAATTCCAGGCAGAAATGTTGGGCTTATTGTGGGGAGGCACATGCCAAAAAAGAGAAATGAAGGAAGGCCAGTGGAATTTAGATAGCACAAGGAAGCACAAGCTACAGTGAGCCTGGACATGGACGCAGAGGCCCAACCACACAGGCCTTGTAGACTATTTTGATGATACTGGTTTTTATCCTAGGAGCAATAAAAGTCAGAAAGTGTTTTAACCAGAGAAGTAAAGGATTTGCATTTTGGCAACAATGTAGAGAAAGACTAGAAGGGGAGTGAATGTGAAGACCAGTTTATAAGGAGTTTAGGCTAATTTCTTCCTTCTTAATAATCACAGATGATTACAAAAAAAAGAATGTTTGTGTGTTCAATAGAGGCATTTTCCCTAAACTTCCACTTTAGGTATGTTATTCAAAAAAGAAAAGTCACAGTTTTAAAAGGTTGCTACACAAGCAAGTAATAGTCCCCCTGAAAACTTACCAATTGTCACTGCATGAGAAGTATCCTAATTATTTACTGACAGGTCAGTTTCTCTATTGCCCCAGTTTGTAGGCTCATCTTCTTTGGAATACTACTTCTCCGTCTCTCACTTTCTTTCTCTTTCCTTAATGGAGACAGAGGAATTTGAGGCTCCTACTCTCAAGAATGATGGTGGAGATGGACTACATATCTTACAATTTAAATTTTCTAGTCAGCTGCTGCTTCATCATTTTTTAAAAGAAAAGCATATGACATAAATAACGAGAGAAAGAACCATAAATAAGTTCTGAAAAACTAAAGGAGAGAATCAACATTAACATTCCAGTGGACATTATTTAGTTGAAGTTTTCTAGAATGGCAAGAGAATTTATGATCATGAGTAGATTACCTTTGAACTTCATCAGCATTAGTTTTTCAGACATTTCTAATTATTCAATATTCCCAACTGTAGTTTTCCTGTAGAGTAATGACTTCTCTCAGAATATAATTATTCGGATGGTACTTTTTTTTAATGGATAGTACTTTTATTTTCAGTAAAGATATACTTCAAAATGAAAAATTTTTTAATAACACAAACTAAGAACCTAACAACTCATATATTCTCAGCTCATATATCTACATCTGTCAGGTCTGAATAAGTTGCCAGAGAGTTTCTGTATTTATCAAACAGCCCTTATCAACTATGAACACCTTTTCTTTTTTAGCGTGTTTAGAGTAGCAAAAGCAATACAAATCTATCCTGGTCAAATGAGGTAGCAGACAAGTTTGGGTTGCCTGTCCACATTCCATTTTCTTGTTTGGAAGAGCACCAAACACTGACCCTGAGAAAAGGGTGAGCCTAGGCTGTCACGTTTGTATCAGATGACCCTGACACAACCATGGCTGACAGGATAGTAGATAATCCAACAAATAAGTTGGATTATCAGAACAGCATTAACAGGCAGGGATAATGTATATTATCTTCTAGGTTTCTAAGATATGAAAACTTTTCTGTATTCATAAATCAGTCTACATAACAATACTATAAGTGGATATGCTGTACTTCAATAAAACACAAAAAAGTCAGGTCTAAGAATATAGGTACCTTGTACAGGTAAATTACATGGGTAAATGTATTTAACAAAGAATGTTCAGAAAGATTCTTCAATTTACAAAAAAATTAGAAAATTCCTTTAAAATATTGCTTAAAATTAAACAGAGAAACCAGCTCATGTTTTTTTTCACATCCTAAAAGAGCACAGCAGTTTTGTTGGTTGCCACACTTAGTGACATCATATCTCTAAAGACAAAGTACACCAATATCTCACCAAACCACACAAGAAGATCTACCTACCTTTGTTTTGGCTGTTTGTCTGCTGGCTTAACTAATTATAATTAGTGTTAGACACCTTTCAGTCCAAACTCAAGGTTTTACTTTTAGTACATCAGCAGACAAAAAGAAATATGAAATTAAATCCACAATTCTCTCATATATAACATAACTAAAAAGCATTAGCTGATATAGATGTTTAGATATCATGATTTTCTTTGCTAAATCTATTGATACTATGGTTTGAATGGCATCACCATCTCCTAAATCAACCAAAAATCTCATTTCCAACATGTTATCAGTAGCAACATCCAATATTCTACTGCTCTAATAAATCCCGTACTCACATTTTCATTCCCATTATCACTGCCTGTGTCAGATACTGATTTGTCTTGAGCTTAAACTACTGTGGTACTTGTTTCCTCCAACTTTTGTCTTTTCTCTTGGAAATACACTTGATTTACAATATTGACAGATAAAAAATTTAAAAGCAAAGTGTTTTGATCATCATGACCCTGCTGAGAAACTTTCCATTCCTGCCTACAGGACAAAGCCTGTGTTTCTCAGTTCAGTCCTCATGAATAGAACCTATGTACTTCAATTCCATCCAAACTAAATCATTTACTGTTATCAATAGGTTTTCTATCTCCTGTAGTTTTCTCTGCCTAAATACCTTTTTCTCCTTATTTTTGCATGTTTAAATATCCATCCTTCAAATGTTTCATCCATGAAAGTTTCCCTTTCCACAGTATCTGTACATCTCTCATAAAAGCAATTTGATTTCATATAAAATATACTAATGAGCACACCTTGTATCTAAACAACTGAAAGGAACAATGTGTATTACATTAATTTCATCTTTGAATCTCTTGCAATGATTAATAGAATGCTTAGAACATCACTTTCATATTGGTGAGTAAATGAATTTCAGAATTTTGCTAAACCTGGAGTAACTAGTGTCAGCAGCAAATATGCTAAGGTGCCTTCTGGCAACTCCAACTGGTGGCATCAGTATATAACAATGCTTGCAAGTGTCAACGATATAGAATTCCCCTTTGTCAGCTTACGTTTTGAGAAAAGGGAAACAAACAGCAACAAAAATAATTTCTCTGGATTTTCTTCAGCATAGGTATTGAACTAAGGGCCCACTAAAACTGGCTTACTTAGGGAAAAGCTAGAGATCTCACTCTTTATGACAGAATATGAAGGAATGATTATGCACATCAAATTTTTGGATAATTCAATCCTAATTTTGCCTGTGACAATATCTCTACTCTCATCCATCCTCTAAAATGCATTAATTTTTCTGAAATAAAAATCTAAGCATGGCACCTACCACCTAATAGTTTCTTATTGCCTTAGGAATGAAACACAAACTTCTTAGCATGTTATGAGACATTTTCAACTACTCACTCTAGTTTCATTACTAATTCTCACATATTCCAGACATGCTCATCCACAGTTCCTGTAACTTCCTAAATAAGTCCTTCTCACCTTCTCTGGCCTTCAAATAGTGTGGTTTTTCAATGCCTCTCTCCCTTCTTTGCTGAATTACTAACTTCTACTTGTTTTTTAAGACTCATGTCAGATATCACCTGGTTTAGGTGCCCATCCTATATTTCCATGACATTTGGGTATGCTTCAGACATTGACCATTTCATATTATACTTCAATTATCTATTTCATATATTATTTTAGTTAGAAGACTGTGAGCTTCTGGTGGGCAGGGATGCTGTAATTAAACTCCATATCCTCATTTCCTGGCAAAGCAGGTCCTCAAATAGGACGGGATGACTGATTGAATGAGATTGTATGGCACTTTAGGAACTGGGGTCGTGGATGGTTCTAACACCAAATAGAAACTCTGCAATAGCTAATGTACCTTTCATAACTAACAATTAATCCTGACATGAAGGTATTCCTCAGCAGTTGCTATTATACATCCCTATATTATACAAAGCCTATTCAAATATGGGAATATAATTGGATAGAAATTTTAATTTAGATAGATTGAACCTATGTCCAAGTGATGAAAAAATCTTACTAAACCTTGTTATCAGTATTTACTGCTCTGATCATGAGTATCTTTAAATTGCTTTGAAGAAGTTTTCATAAATTTATTCTTAAGGACAAAGATACAAGAGTAATACTAGCATTCTCTAAGGATGAATGTGGCATAATGAAATAATGAATACGACTGGGTTTATGTATTTTTCCAAAACCAAATTTAAGCCTGAGTTTGTCTTTGGTATAGAGTTAGATGTTAATATTAAAAGAAATCGAAAGGTAAGAGTTTTACAAGTAAAGCTCAGCCTTAAGCAAAAACTCAGCCTTGATTTCAAGCAAATGAGTGACATTTCTCAAAGTATTGTTGTTTATAGATAACATCAGTTGGATCCACAATCACATGACTAAGACCTCTCTTACTATGAACTCCAAGAAAATCGAAACACTAAATATTTATAACTATTAAAGGAAACAAGAGGTTGCTTGTGTATTACCATGGAAACTATTAACATCACTTCTAAAATTCATGTCACTACATGAGAAACATTTTCTATTGCCTCCTTAAAAAATGTAACTTTTATTTGCTCTGAAATTCTCAAAATATATTGAAGAACAAATATATCTGACTTTTTACCTAGATTAACATTTCATATTTCTATCTTTTAAAAGCAAACAAAAAATGTGATTTAAACAAAAACTGCTGTTTTGCCTTTCTGAGCCTTTGGCTTTAATATTAAGAGTTTAAACTACATTAGGGTTTCTGCTTATTCTAAAGTTTTGGGATTATCTTTTCATTGTTAAGTGGCTGTCTTCATGTCCTTCAGCTTTCTTTTTCTGTATTCTCCATTCCCTCAGCCCACATTGGGGTTGAGGTAGCTCCCTAAGATTGCTGGTACACTTATGTGCTGCTTCTCATCTCCAATCACAAAAATTGAACATAGATTAATATACTACCACCTACAGGCTTTTTGTATTTTAACTGAGACTATTTGTACCACAAGCTAAATGACTAACGCCTTAATAGTAGCATTTAAGGCATCAAATGAAGGTTCTGAAGAGGGGCTCGGTGATGGTGGTGAGGCTATCCCTTAAGTTTATTGGTAGACAGCTTATTTTGCCTCCCTCCCTTTCATAAGCAATCACTTAAATCATTTTACATAGGTTAAAAAAAAAAAGACAAGATGAAATCTATTCTTAGACACTAAATCTCCTGGAAGCACAATTTAGGAAAAAAAATTTCACTTATATGAAGATGTTAGAACTATGTTAGACAAACCTTTCCCATTTAAATGACTTATAAGAGCAAAACAGAAGATAAACATGATATAGGGACATTATAAATCATTTGAACAACATTTCAAAAATAACTTACTTCCTCTAGGGAAGGAAAAGGTGTTAGAGAAAGTTTTTTTTTTTTTTTTTTCCATATTGTATAGGGTCACATTTTCTGGCAAGGGAGATATAAAATTATTTCAAAAATATCCTAGTATTAAATATTTAATCACTTCTTAAACAGATTGCTAAAGTCACATAAATCGTAGACTTTAACTGCAAAGGCTTACCTTGGTAAGAATTAAGAGCTACTCTACAAAGACGATTACTTTAAAAACATTAAAATTTCAATAGGCTTTAAAAAACATCAGCATACTGGTAGTTTTAGGGAAATTTTTATTAAAATTATAAATGAATTAAATGTTATAAATTAAGTCATCATACTAGGAAAGAATCTTTCCATCATGTTTCCTCCCTCAAGGTGTTGCAATATTGCTTTCTAAAATTTGAAATACTTCAATTTTCCTAGATTCTGTGGCTATATCTGTATAAAGATAACCACAGGTAGATCTGTTCAGTTGGTATTTGGGATTAGGCCTCTTATATACACAGGTACTGAAGATAATAGCTGATTTTCTGTGTAAGATTTGAAGAAATGTGTATGTATAGCATCTGAATGAATATACATAGTTTAGAGGAATCAATGCATGTCTCACTGACTCATTAATTTATATTAACTTATTTGTTTCAATTTTGTTTATGCTTAACTGTCCCATGCAGAGACCAGTTAGGCACCTGCCAAATAGTGGAAAATTTAGAAGCACAAGGTTGGCTCTGCTAATTACTAGTTACATGGCCTTAGGAAAGTCGCTTAACCTCTTTAAGCTTCAGTTTATCAGTAAAATAGAGATAACAACACTATCTACATCATAGGACCAGCACCATGCTTGGTACAGTGTAAGAACTTAAAGACTGCTACTATTACAAGTCAATTCACTTCAATCTATTCATTGTAAGATGGCTGACTAGAAGCACCTAGTGTGTGTGGCTCTCAGGGAGACAAACAAAAGGGGGTGAATAACTACTACACCTTTAGCTGAAACATCCAGGTATTTGCAGTGGCACAAATCAAGGAAACAACTTGACCCACAGAGAATGAAGAAAAGTAAGACAGGACAACCACCCCCCTGGGAACAACATGGAACCAGGGTATACTCCCCCAACCAAGGGAAGTGGTAAGTGAATGCGCGGCCCCAGGAAAACACATTTCTCTCACAGATCTTTGCAACCCTCCTGGTCAGGAGATCTCCTTGTGAACCCAATCCACCAGGGCCTTCAGTCTTCTGTCTGACAGAAAAAGCTACATGAAGCCTTGGCAGAGCAGTTGCTCAGGTATAGGTGGAGATCCTGAAGGCTTAGATTATTATTGGGCTTTCCAGCTACTTCGGGAAAGTAGAAGGTTAGACTCCTGTACATGCCCCTAGGAAAGAGGCTGAATCCAGAAGGCCGAGTACATACAGATCACAGGCCCCACTTCCATGGTATCTCACAAGATAAGACCTACTGGTTTGGGATCTAGCCAGCTACCAGTAGTAGCACTGCACCTCCCTAAGAAGGAGCTCCCAGGGAGAGAGATAGGTTGCCATCTTTGCTGTTCAGACACCTTATCCATTCCAGCCTTCAGACTTTGGGCAATCTGAACTGACCAGGGCAGAAGGAATCCCACAGCATAGCAAAGATGCTCTACCAAAATGTGGCCAGACTGCAGATTTGCTTTTTTAAGCAAGTTCTGATTCTGTTCCTCCTCCTTGGGCAGGACCTCCCAACCAGGGTCTCCAGCCACTTTCTACAGATGCTGTTGGACCAACAGCAGGTCCATACTGCCCTGGGACAAAGCTCCCAGAGGGAGGAACAGGCTGCCATCTTTGCTGTTTCAGCCTTCTGGTGACATATCCAGGTTCTGAAAAATCCGAGATGACTAGGGTCTGGAGTGGTCCCCAAGCATACTGCAGCAGCCCTACAGAAAAGCAACCAGACTATTACATGGGTGCCTGTTCCCATACCTTCTTACTGGGCAGATCCTCCAGGCCTGGGGCTCCAGCCACTCCCCACCAGAGCTATCAAGCCAGTACGAACCAAGCAACTCCCTGTATAGAGCCTCCAGGGGCAAATAAAAGCCTCTCTACCACTGCTTCTGCCACTACTGAACCAATGAAGAAGCAAAGACCTTAAGTTTCCTTATCCATACCTCCAACAAGCTGCAGTTGAACCAAGAAGAGGCCAGTCTGTCTTCCACAGGTCCCACACACTCCCCAAAGCTCATAACCAGACAGGAAACACCTTGCTTGGGCCCACAGAACAAACCTCCATCTTGGGCTGACTTCACTGAGTGATTGCTGACCTGCATCTCTCTGGGAAGGAGTCCCTACGATTCAAGAAAACGACCCTTGGCCACAACCACTATTAAGATCTCTTTCTCTTCTGCCTCTAAGCTGGGAAAGGAATATAAACTCTGAGATCATCCCAGAGCTACAGTGGGCAGCCCAGGAGTGCCAAGTCATGAACTACAGTGGGCACTCAAGGGGAAGAGGAGCCCGCACTTTCAGAGCACTGAGAGGGAACACGGCTGCAACTGTGAGAAAACATAAGGGAGCCACACTGCTGAACAAAAGTATACCAACTGACCCGTAAGCCTAAGTGTCACCTGCTAGATCAAACACCAAACTTCAACACAAAAAAATACAACACTAGCATAACCCACTCTAAAAGCAGAAACAATAGGTCAGCTTCAAATAAAGACCCCATACAAATACTCAGCCCAGTGAAAATACCCAGAAAAGCAGTCTACTGACTGTATTCAATCTCCACCATTGTTAAAGGAACAGACACACACAGAGATGGGAAAGAACCAATGCAAGAACTCTAGTAACTAAAGTGGCCAGAATGTCATATGTCCTCCAAATGACTGCACTAGTTCTACAACAAGAGTTCTTAACCAGGCCAAATTGGCTGGAATGACAGAAATAGAATTCAGAATATGGATAGGAACAAAGATAATTGAGTTTCAGGAGGATAGCAAAACCCAATCCAAGAAAAATAAGAATTACAATAAAGTGAGACAGGAGTGATGGATGAAATAGCTAGTAAAAAAAAGAACTTAACCATTTGGACAGAGATGAAAAACACAAGAATTTCACAATAAAATCACAAGTATTAACAGCAGAATAAACCAAGCTGATGAAAGATCTCACAATTCAAAGATTGGTTCTTTGGAATAAGATAGTCAGACTAAAATTTAAAAAAAGAATAAACAGGAATAAACAAAGCCTCCAAAACATACGGGATTATGTAAAGAGACTGACTCTATGAATCACTGGCATCCCTGAAAGAGAAGGGGAGAAAGCAAACAACCTGGAAAATATATTTCAAGATTATCTTCCATGAAAACTTCCCCAACCTTGCTAGAGAGGCCAAGAGTCAAATTCAGGAAATACAGAGAATTCCTGCAACAGTCTATACAAGATCATACTCAAGACACATAATTGTCAAATTTTCAAGATCAAAATGAGAGAAAGAATGTTAAAGGCAGCTAGAGAGAAAGGGCAGGTCATCTACAAAGGGATTACCATCAGGCTAGCAGCAGACCTCTCAGCCGAACCCCTACAAGCCAGAAGAATTTAGAGGCCTATACTCAATGTTCTTAAAGAAAAAAATCTTCAACCAATAATTTCATATCTAGCTAAACTAAGCTTTATAAGTGAAGAAGAAATAAGATACTTTTTGGATAAACAAATGTTGAGGTACTTTATTACTACCAGACCTGCCTTACAAGAGATCTTCAAAAGAGCACTAAATATAGAAAGACTGCTACCAGCTAATACAAAAACACACTTAAACACACAGACCAATGTCACTGTAAAGCAACCACACAAACAAGCTAATATAACTACCAGCTAACAGCACAATGACAAAATCCAATCCACACATATGAATACGAACCTTAAATATAAATGGTCCAAATACCCTACTTAAAAGGTACAGACTGGCAAGCTGTATAAAAAAGTAAGGCCCAATAACATGCTTTCTTCAAGAGACCTATCTCATACATAGTGACACTCACAAGCTCAAAATAAAGGGATGGAAAAAAATCTACCAAGCAAATAAAAAAACAGAAACTGCAGGGTTGCAATCCTAATTTCAGATAAAACAGATTTCAAACCAACAAAGATAAAATACAAGAAAGGGCATTACATAATGGTAAAGGGTTTAATTTAACAAGATCTAACTATTCTAAATATATATGAACCCACTACAGGAGCAACCAGATTCACAAAGCAAGTTCTTGGAGACCTGCAAGGAGACACAGACTACCACACAATAACAGTGAGATATTTCAATACTCCAATGACAGTATTATACAGATCACTGAAGCAGAAAATTAACAAAGATATTCAGGACCTAAACTCATCATTGGACCAAATGAATCTGATACACTTTTACAGAAGTCTCCACCCAAAACCAAGAGAATATACATTCTTCTCATCACCACATGGCACATATTCTAAAATCAACCACATAACCGGACATAAAACAATCCTCAACAAATACATAAGAACTGAAGTCATTCCAAACACTCTCTCAGACTACAGCACAATAAAAATAGGAGTCAACATAATAAAAATCACTCAAAACGATACAATTACATAGAAATTAAACAACATAAATAAAAGGAAGAAATCAAGAAGTTCTTTTAAAATAAAGAGAACAAAAATACAACACACCAGAATCTCTGGGACACAGCCAAGGTAGTGTTAAAAGGGCAATACATACTACCAAATATCCACTTCAAAAAGTTAGATCTTAAATTAACAACCTAACTTTACAACTGAAAGAATTAGAGAAGTGAGAACAAAACAGCCTCAAAGCTAATAGAATGTGAGAAATAACAAAAATCAGAGCTGAGCTGAAGGAAATCAAGACATGAAAAACTATTCAAAAGATTAATAAAACCAGGAGTTGGTTTTTTGAAAACATTAATAAGATAGGCCACTGGCTAGACTAAGAAGAAAAGAAAGAAGATCCAAATAAACACAATTAGAAAAGACTAATGGAATGTAACCACTGACCCCACAGAAATAAAAATAACCATCAGCTCTATGTACACAAACTAGAAAACCTAGAAGGGATGGATATATTCCTGGACATATACATCCTCCCAAAATAAGCGAGAAAGAAATTGATTCCCTAAACAGACCAATAACAAGCTCCAAAACTGAATGAGTAATAAATACCCTACCAACCAAAAAGAAGCCCAGGACTTGATGGATTCATAATCAAATTCTACCAGATGTACAGAGAAGAGCTGGTACATTCTTACTGAAACTATTTCAAAAAAACTGAGAAGGAACTTCTACCTACCATTCTATGAGGCGGCATCATCTTCATGCCAAAGCCTGGCAGAAACACAACAAAAAAAGAAAACTCCAGGCCAAAATTCTTGATGAACATTGATGCAAAAATCCTCAATGAAATACTTGTAAACTGAATCCAGCAGCACATCAAAAAGCTACTTCACCATGATCGAGTAGGCTTCATCCCCAGGATGCAAGATTGGCTCAACATGCAATAAATCAATAAATGTGATTCATCACATAAACAGAACTAAAGATAGAAACCACATAATTAACAGATGCAGAAAAGACTTTTGATAAAATTCAACATCCCTTTACATTAACAGCTCTCAATAAACTAGCTATTAAAGGAACATACTTCAAAATAATAGGAGCTATCTATGACAAAACCACAGCCAGCATTATAGAGAATAGGCAGAAGCTGAAAGCATTCCCCTTGAAAACTGGCACAAGACAAGGATGACCTCTCTCACCACTTCTATGCAACATATTATTGAAAGTCCTAGTCAGAGCAATGGGGCAAGATAAATAAATAAAGGTATTCAAATAGGAAGAGAAGAAGTCAAACTATCTCTGTTGATGACACGATTCCATATCTAGAAAAACACACAGTCTTGGCCCAAAAGCTCCTTCAGCTGATATACAACTTTAGCAAGGTTGCCGCATACAAAAATCAATGTACAAAAGTCACTAGCATTCCTATACACCAACAACAACCAAACTGAGAGCAAAATCAGAAAGGCAATCCCATTCACAATTGCCACACACACATCCCTACGAATACAGCTAACTAGGGAGGTAAAGGATCTCTACAATGAAAATTACAAAACACCACTCAAATCAGAGAAGACACAAACAAATGGAAAGACATCCCATGCTAATGGATAGGAAGAATCAATATCATGAAAATGGCTACAATGCCCAAAACAATACACAGATTCAATGCTATTCCTATCAAACTACCAATGACACTATTCACAGAACTAGAAAAAACTATTTTAGAATTCATATGGAACCAAAAAGAACCTGAATATCCAAGACAATGCTAAGCCAAAAGGAGAAAGCTGGGGACATCATACTACCCAACTTCAAACTATACTACAAGGGTACAGTAACCAAAACAGCATGGCAATGGTACATAAACAGGCACATAGACTAATGGAACAGTATAGAGAGCCCGGAAATAAGGCCACAGATCTATGACCATCTGATCTTTGACAAAGCTGACAAAAAACAAGAAATGGGAAAACGACTCCATATTAAATAAATGGTGCTGGGATAACTGACTAGCCATATGCAGAAGAATGAAGCTGAACCCCTTCCTTACGCCATATAATAAATAACCTCAAGGTAGGTTAAAGACTTTAATGAAAAACCCAAAACCATAAAAACCCTGGAAGACGCCTAAGCAATACCCTCCTAAACCTAGGAACGGGTTTAGATTTCATGACAAAGACACCAAAAGCAATTACAACAAAAGCAAAAATTGACAAATGGGATCTAATTAAACTTAAGTGCTTCTGCGCAGCAAAATAAACTATCAACTGAGTAAACAGACAACCTACAGAATGAAAGAAAATATTTGCAAACTATGCATCTGACAAAGGTCTAATATCCAGCATCTGTAAGGAACTTAAACAAATTTACAAGAGAAAAACAAACTACCCATTAATAAGTGGGAAAAGGAAATGAACAGACACTTCTCAAAAGGAGGCATACATGTGGCCAGCAAGTGTATGAAGAAAAGCTTAACACCAATGATCATTAGAGAAATGCAAATCAAAACCACAATGAGATTATCATCTCATACCAGTCAGAATGGCTGTTATTAAAAAGTTAAAAAATAACAGATGCTAGTGAAGTTGCAGAGAAAAGTGATCCCTAATATACTGTTGGAAATATAAATAAGTTCAACCATTGTGGAAAGCAGTATGGTAATTCATCCAAGAGCTAAAAGCAGAACTACCTTTTGACCTAGCAATTCTATTACTGGGTATATACCCAGAGGAGTATAAATCATTCTACTGTAAAGACATGTGCCTGAGAATCTTCATTGCAGCACTGTTCACAATAGCAAAGACCTGGAATCAACTTAAATGCCCATCAATGACAGACTAGATAAAGAAAATATGGTACATATATACCATGAAATATTATGTAGCTATAAAAAGGAATGAGATCATGTCTTTTATGTAACTTAGATGGAGCTGGAAGCTATTACCCTCAGCAAACTAGTGCATGAATAGAAAACCATATACCACATGTTCTTACTTATATGTGGGAGCTGAATGATAAGAACTTATGAATAAAAAGAAAAAACAACAGACACTGGGGTCTACATGAGGAAGTAGGGTGGGAAGAGGGAGAGGAACAGAAAAGATAACTATTGAGTACTGAGCTTAACCTGGGCGATGCAATAATATGTACAAACACCTGTGGCACATGTTTATCTATGTAACAAACCTCCACATGTGCCCCCCAACCTAAAATAAAAAAATTAAAATAAAAAATTATACATTTAGAAAAAAAATTTCATTCTAAGTGCCACTTCTACAATAACAGGTAAGGCATAATATATTACTGCTTCCATATACACTTGCATCTTTAATAGGACAGTAAAACACCTTAAGCCCAATGGCATAAATCTCTAATTGTAGATTTCATACATTAGTGGATATAGGTATTAGGTGAGGTAAGGGTCATGTCAATAATTCTGAATAACAGTGGAGATTTCTGATTGTCGATAAATTATCATGGGGCTTCAGCAACTTTATCTCCTCTCACTCAATTTCTTATTTCATTGGTGTCCTTGCTAGTCCAAAATGCCACTCATGTTTACACAACAATGTATTTGACCTTACTCTTTCTTCTGCTTAGAGTGTTCCTCCCTGTATCATTTATAGCCTGCCTCTTCACATCATTCAACTCTGCTGAAATTTCTCCTTTTCTCAAGCCTTTCCTTGAATGACTCTATCAAAACTGTAACTTCCTATCCTTTTATTTTTATTTATAGTACTCATTGCTACCTAAGATCATTTTAGGTTTGTATTTGTTTATTTATTTCTCCAATTAAAATGTAATTTCCATAAGTTTGTCATTTTTTTTTGTCATTTGAAGTGGCATATAATAATATTTGTTCAATGAATGAATGCATATTAGATGAAATGAATGCTTTTAGGACAAAATTCAAATTCTAATGACTTGTTAAGTCCTGACTTGCTTCTGGGTTTAAATGGAGAAGGACCTTAGAAGTCAATGGATCAGTTATAGAATGCAAAAAATGGTTTGTTTATTGCCAACTGTGTCTCGATGTTATAACTTCATAACTTGGAAGGATATATTATAGATAAGAGGCTGTGGTTCACTAGTGTTTCCTGTCTGTCATACTGCCCTTTTGCTTCTCTAAATATATTCTGGGTATTTTCTTGATGCTAAGTCTTGGTGCTAAGTTTGGGGCTGCAAAGATTGAAAAGGCAGAGTTCTATCCTAGTCTGGCCTTTGCTTACCCAGAGATTATGTCCTTGTTGATGATTTTTTTGCCTATACCTCTCACTTAATACATATAATTTATCATCTTTACTGATCATATATTTTCCATATCAAATATTTTAATGTTCCAGTTTCCTCATACTAAAAGCAAATGAGCAAATAAGAATTTTATTTTATACCTTCTTCTTAAACAATTGTCCACAGTACCATAAAGAATAATATTCACTGGTTGCTATTAAGGATAATGAAATATAAAAAAAATCATATTCTAACACATTCATTAAATTTATGAATCTCTTTATTACTACAAGGCATATTCTTTTCCCCTCTTTCAATTCCCTAAAAATAGGATTTAAGATTAATAGTAAGAAATAAATGCTACTTATTTTCATATAATGTAATCAGATAGTATGTATCATAGATCAAAAAAGCTTTATCTGTTTTCTAGACTTGGAAAGCCACTTCAGTCAATGGGGATCTTAGAACCTACAGCTTTCAAGTTTTCACTAGCTTCTTGACACTAGTAGAGACCTAATGATACACAACTCTTGGAGAAGAGTTAATTAAGCTTGTGGTTTTTTTCAAAGCACTATGAAACACAGGTGCCAACATTTGGTATTCAGAGGTAGAACAGGAGTAGATGTGTGGTAAACTAACAACATATGGGGAAAAAAAGGAAGGTTTTGAGGATAAATGGCTGAACTTTAAGAACACTTTAGTTTTAAAATAGATTTACAAAATGGATTTTTAAAATGTCATAAGTTGGGCCTTTTGGGAGGGTCATAAAACACGGATGACTTCATTTTCCTTTCTTCATTGCTTTAGACTCAACCCACTCTAAGGTGGCACACGGTAATATTGATGTTTTCGCATTAGCCCATAATTATAGACAGTAAAACATTCAGGCCAGGTCTCTGCTTAGTTCCAACACTGGACCAAATATTGTGGGATGACACAGAGGCATTCCTACATTAGGTAACTCATCCATATTCATCAGGGAAGAATGTTCAGGCTAGCTGCTCTGCTTTTCTGCTGTTTTGTTTGCATATATCTTGCAGACAATAAAGGAGGGTATCAGTGATAAAATCAAGCTATGAGGTTTGGAAAACCTTGGATTTAGTGTTGCTTTCACATTGTGTGTGTTCTTAAAATTTCTAATAATTAATTAAATTATGTGAAAGAAAATATCAGAGAAGCGGTATATGAATAAACTATTTTATTAATTTTAGTAATTATCTTTAAAATTAAAATAGGGTATTATAATGCTATTTTTATGGTTTTATGGGAGACTGCCTATGAATAAAGACTCAAGCAAAAGAAATACAAATTCAAATCCTAAAAACATTGAAAAAATTCTAAACTCTTGAAGTATAAGATGAGAAGAACTCTAGACTAGGGGTCCTGACCAGTTAACTAGAATTTAATGCCTCTTTTAGGAGTCTACTCACCCATTCTGCAAAGAATTTCTAGTATCCCCGAAACCCTAACAACTAGTGATATCAACATTTACACTCTCTCCAAACTCAGAAAAATAGAAAGTAGCAACTTTTCACAAAATGATGAAAATAAATCATTTGAAATTGTGGGCTCTCAAACTATGCTGGCTGTCAGAAACCTAAGATTTTATAAATTACTTAAATGAGTCTGTAAATGTATGATTTAAATTTCATTTCAAATACTGGAATTGAAAATATGAACATAAAAATTTACTGCTGATTGAGTATCCTTAATCCAAAAATCTAAAATCTGAAATTCTCCAAAATCTGACATTTTTTGAGCAACAACATTAGGCTCAAAGGAAATACTCATTAGAGTCTTTTGGATTAGGTATTCTGAACTTGTATGTATACCTATAATGGAAATATTCCAAAATCCTAAAAAATATGAAATCTGAAATATTGTCATAAGCATTTTGGAGTCATGACACTTAACCTGTATATGCCAATTTCAGCATATAAGAAACCACTAACATGTTAACCCTCATTTATAGATTTATAGTTAGTAAATGCTATAAATTTGAACTTATGAAGAAAATTGGTTATAATAAAATTCATTTATATTTTATATATTGAGTTTCTAAGAAAGATTTTAAGAGTTGCTCTGTTTTTAAACAAAGTGAAAACTATCTACATTCTAGACAATACAGAATCAAAGAATCTGAAGAGAATGAAAATAAAAGAGGAGACAGAACAGTTACTATTTTGTAACTCTTCATACTCTAATGCCAATCAAACCCACTGGATATTATAGTACGTTCAATAGTAAAATCTTAGTAAAAAATACTTTGCAGTTAGCGAAAATACATCTTCTATGTAAGCCAGTGTTTTGAAAATTATAATGAACACAAGGTCAATGTTGAGATGTGGCAAACTTTTTCTTTAGGCTATGAGGTAGATTGGGTGTATACTTATTCTTCATCTTTGCCACAATTCCTATCTATAGAATGAAGGATTCAAATGCCTTCAAGAATATGCACCAGAGAAACACAAAAACCAAGAAAATATCCCAATATTCTGGTGTTGTTTGGAAAACATCTTAAGGTCTCTCATATGTAATGTTATCTTATAAAACCTTATGCAAGACTATTCTGGGATCCAGTTTGAGAGTAATTTAACTACTAGAATTCAGAAGAATCCATGAAATGTTCTTTTGCATTTTTTTAACCACACACCATTTAAATGAAAGGATGCAATATAAATAAGCAATAACCCACCCTTTAAAACAGCATATGTAAAGGATACTCTTCACTATTCCGGATGTCAACCACCAGGAGCTTTGGTTTACTGGACTTTGTTTTCTTGGTAGGTGTTTTGAAGTGGCCTGTCACTGTGAGCTCACACAAGTCAATCAGGTCCTCTGCTGAAATCCGTGGTGATACTTCTGATTTTAGGTCATTTAATGGGATGGATTCTCTTGACTGAAAAAAAAAATGTACAAACAACAAAAGTATTGAGAATATTACAGAAAAACAAAATTATCCCCAGTAATAGAATATCTTGATACCAAACAATACAGCATATTAGAGAAGAGGAACCCATCTGATTTTCGCAGTCTATTGTGTAATTCAGTGGTCTCCAACCCCCAGGCCATGGACTGGTACTGGTCCATGGCCTGTTAGGCACTGGGCCACACAGCAGGAAGTGAGTGGCAAGTGAGTCAGCAAAGCTTCATCTGTATTTATAACTACTCCCCATTGCTGTTTTACCACCTGAGCTCCGCCTCCTGTCAGATCAGTGGTGGAATTAGATTCTCATAGGAGTACAAACCCTATTGCGAACTCCATATGTGAGGGACCTAGGTTGCATGCTCTTTATGAGAATCTAATGCCTGATGATCTGTCACTGTCTCTCATCACCCCCAGATAGGACCATTTAGCTGCAGGAAAACAAGCTCAGGGGTCCCACTGTTTCTAACTTGAGTGGTATAATTATTTCATTTTACATCACAATGCAGTAATAATATAAATAAAGTGCACAGTAAATGTAATGTGCTTGAATCATCCCGAAACAATCCTTCCACCCCAAACCCCAGTCCATGGAAACACTGTCTTCCAGAAAACCAGTATCTGGCACCAAAAAGGATGGGGACTGCTCGTGTAACTGATTTCTTACTATTGAGGTTTACTTCTTTATTAGTTACACCTATAAAAAAGCATTATTTATTTGATTCACTGCAAGCTCCTGGCTCAAACATGTAGTAAGAGATGAGGCAAAGTTTTCCTTATGAGAGTGTTGTGTATTTAAAGAAAAAAATAGCTCCTTTAAGTACAATTTCACTTTTCTTTAAGTATAATTACTGTTGCTGTGAATTGCATTAATTTCAACTCAGGTAACATGAGAAATTGCACTGTAATTAGGCATACATAGCAATTAAAGAAACTGGTTCTAATATATGTATTGAATTTTCATAATATAATTTATGTTATATATAAATGGGTAAGTGAAAACTTGATTCTTGGAGATGAATAAAGAACAACTTAATGCTTTATTAAATAGTAAACCAAATTAACAATGTGTCTTAACTATGAAGGAGGTAAGCTCAGACTCCAGGCTATCAAACCCACTCATTGGTCTGTGTCTGTGATAAGAATGACTCAGACTAAGGACGATTTACAATCATTCTCTATGTTTCTTAGTAGAAAAAAGGATGAGCCTTCCCCCATAACAGGTAATGTAATACCACACAACTAAATTCAACATAAATTTATTGAACACTAGTGATTTCTTGAAACTTATGCGGCATAACTTGAGAATTTAAACATTATAAAAATTCAAGTGATTAAAATATGAGGATTCAAAAAATTTCATTTATATGTTTCATAAGTTATCAAAATACTCTAATAATTATCTCGTTTACTCATTTTCTCTCTTTCCTCAGTTGCATTGTGGAATTCTACACTTAGAATGTCCAATTTAGAATTTCTAAGTAGAAAAAAAAAATAAACCATATGAATCATTTACCAGACAGACTTATTTTTTTAAAAAAGGTCTTCAATTGGAGTTTGATGTCAGCTCTCATCCCTTGGGTTTCCCCAGCTGTGATCTGAATTCTCCAGTGGTACAGCACTTGTTCTTTCACGTTATTAACTTTTAAATAAAAATGGAAATTGCTGAGCTTTATGAGTTTATGGCTTTTAATAAAAAATAGGCATTAAGAATCTTAACTTTTTAATATTAAGTATTAAAGCTATCTAAACATTCTGAAATTAAAAATAGCTCAGAAAGATTAAAGAGTTTTGAAAGGAGCAAGCCATACAATCAATGCTTCCATCTCCTTTTTCATTAGATTGCAATCTCTACAGGTAGTTTTTCCAGCCTTCACATGAAGTCATACATTTATGAAGATGAAATGAAGAACTTTTTGATTAGCCTAGTTCCACTTTTAGTCATTTTGTGATGAATGTGGCATTTCAAACTGACGTTTCATCTGAGTGAAAACAGTGCTCTGGCTGATGAAGAAGAGGATTTGTCCAAAGTATTCTCTATGAAGAACTGATTGATTATATAAAGATTTGACCTTGGCACTGGTTCCAATCAAATGCATCATATGGGAGGAGTTTTTCAAAGGAAAGAATATTGCTACATGAAATGGTAAGAACAGAAGGAGAGGAACTGCTGACAAATTCAAATGTTCTAAGTTTCCATCAATGTGTATGTGTAAAGAACTTCAACGTATACAAGTTCTCCCACAAATTAATTTTAGGATACTAGTAAATTAAATTTAGAACAAATTATACTACTTTGCTTTACGAAGAAAATAATTACAATATTAAAAACAGAATCACAGAGAGAGAGAGATCCAAGATGGCTGATCACTAGCAGCTCGGGATTGTAGTTCCCACTGAAAGAGCAGAGAACGAGAGGACGCCACACTTTCAGATCAATTTTTGTTGCTCATGCACCAGGAGATTCCCAGCGGAGGAGCCCCACGTGTCGCCAGCGCGACTCTTGAGGCCAGTGAGGCTGTTTTGCCGCTGCCTTGGAGTGGCGGTTCTTGGTGCAGAGTCAGAAAAGCACCATCAATCTTAACGCCACTGTTTTGGCTGGCGCAGTGGGTTGCTCAGATTCTAGCGCCGGGAATCAACAAGTTGGACGTCCATTCAGAAACCCAACTATAAAGACGGTAATTATAAAGATCACAGATGGATAAATTTATAACAAAGGGAAGAAACCAGCCTAAAAAGGCTGAGAATACCCAAAATCAGAACGCCTCTCCCTCTACAGGGGATCACAGTTCCTCATCAGCAACAGAAAAAGGCCTGATGGAGAAAGACTGTGTTCCATTAGCAGAAGCAGGCTTTAAAAAGTGGATGATAAGAAACTTCTGGGAATTAAAAGAACTTGTTCTAACCCAATGCAAAGAAACTAAGAACTTTGAAAAAAGGTTTGACGAAATGTTAACAATAACATACAATTCAGAGAGGAATATAAGTGAATTAAAGGAGCTGAAAAATACAACACGAGAACTTCGCGAACTATGCACAAGTTTTAACAGCCGAATTGATCAAGCAGAAGAAAAGATATCAGAGGTTGAAGACCAACTTAATGAAATAAAACGAGAAGACAAGATTAGAGAAAAAAGGATAAAAAAGAACGAGCAAGAAATATGGGACTATGTGAAAGGACCTAATCTACATTTGATAGGTGTGCCTGGATGTGACGAAGAGAATCAATCCAAGCTGGAAAATACGCTGCACGATATTATTCAGGAAAACTTTCCCAACCTAGCAAGGCAGGACAATATTCAACTCCAGGTAATGCAGAGAACACCACAGAGATATTCCTCAAGAAGACCAACCTCAAGGCACATGATTGCCAGATTCACCAGGGTTGAAATGAAGGAGAGAATACTGAGGGCAGCCAGAGAGAAGGGTCAGGTTACCCATAAAGGGAAGCCCATCAGACTCACAGCAGATCTCTCAGCAGAAACCCTACAAGACAGAAGAGAGTGGGGGCCAATATTCAACATCCTTAAAGAAAAGAACTTTCAACCCAGAATTTTACATCCAGCCAAACTAAGCTTCATAAGCGAAGGAAAAATAAAATCTTTTGTGAACAAGCAGGCACTCAGAGATTTCATCACCACCAGGCCTGCTTTACAAGAGCTTCTGAAAGGACCACTACAAATAGAAAGGAACAGCCAGTATCAGCCTTTCTAAAAAATACCAAAAAATAAAGAACATCAACATAATTAAGAACTTGCATCAACTAATGGGCAAAACAGCCAGCAAACATTAAATGACAGTATCAAACACACATATATTGTTATTAATTCTAAGTTTAAATCGACTGAATCCCCCAATCCAAGGTGACAGACAGGCAAAAAAAGCCAAGACCCATTGGTATGCTACATCCAGATCCATCTCACATGCAAGGATACACAAAGACTCAAAACAAAGGGATGGAGAAAGATTTGCCAAACAAATGGAGAGCAAAAATAAATAAATAGAAAGCAGGAGTTGCAATTTTTGCTGATAAAATAGACTTCAAAACAACAAAGATCAAAAGAAGCAAAGGATATTACATAAAGATAAAAGGATCAATGTAACAAGAAGAGCTAAAGATCCTAAATATATATGCACCCAATACAGAAATACCCAGATATATAAGACTTATAAAGAGACTTGGACTCCCACACAATAATAGTGGGAGACTTCAACATCGATATTGGACAGATCAATGAGACAGAAAGTTAACATCGATATTCAGGACTTGAACTCAGATACGGAACAAGTAGACTTGATTGACATTCATGGAATTCTCCACTTTAAATACACGAAGTATACACTCTTATCAGTACTACATCACACATATTTACAGGTTTAAATGAAATATTGGTTGGCTGCTTATTTGTTTTCTTCCTTCATTTTTTTTTAATGTCTCTATTATTAAACACAATTACAGGCATATCCATTTTTAGACTGCATTCTAGCCCGGGCAATAAAGCAACACCCCTGTTCTCTCTCCCTCTTCCTCTTCCTCTTTCTTCCTTTCCTTTATTCTTTTTCTTTTTTTCTTTAATTCTTTTTCTTTCTTTCTCTCTTTCTGCCTCTAAAAAAAAAATAAAACACAGAACTGGCCAGGCACGGTGGCTCACGCCTGTAATCCTAGCCCTTTCGGAGGCCAAGGTGGGCGGATCACCTGAGGTCAGGAGTTCGAGACCAGCCTGCCCAACATGGCTAAAACCTGTCTCTACTAAACAAACAAAAAATTAGCCACGCATGGTGGCGGGCACTTGTAATCCAGCTACTCTGTGGGCTGAGGCAGGAGAATTACTTGAACCCAGGAGGCAAACCTTGCAGTGAGCCGAGATCACGCCACTGTACTCCAGCCTGGGTGACAAGAGCAAAACTCCATCTCAAAAAAACAAAAACAAAAAACTACAAAGAATTTAGTTTTTCTAAGTTTTATAAGCAAATTTACCATTCATTGTAAAATTTCCACTTAGAGGCATAAAGGGAAAACTGCACAACTTTGGTCTTACTTAGTATTATAGACATTATGGGTCTATATCACATTTTCCTTGTGTGAAAGAGGGTTTCAAATTCACGAGACTTTGTTTATGGGTAATGGGCAAGATATAGGATAATTATAAAACATTGGAAATGTCTATCAATTTATCACTTCTGTCCAAAAGCCTGTATATACAAGGCATATTAAGCTTAGACGTCCACCCAGAAATAAATCCATGTATTTAAAGGCAACTGATTCTTAAACCTGCCAAGAACTTTCAGTGGGGGAAAGGACAGTCTTTTCAATAAACGGTGCTGGAAAAACTGAATATCCATATGCAGAAAAATGAAACTAGACCCTTATCTCTTACTATATGCAAAAATCAGATGAAGATGAATTGAAGACTTAAATATAAGACCTGAAACTATAAAGATATAAGAAGAAAACATTGTGTAAATGCTTTAGAACACTGGTCTGGGAAATGATTGTTTGGATAAGATCTTAAAAGCACAAGCAACAAAAGCAAAACTAGACATAGAATTACATCATTCTAAAAAGCTTCTTCACAGCAAAGAAAACAATCAACTCAGTGAAGAGACAATTTACGGAATGGGAGAAAATATGTGCAAGCTCTCTATCTGACAAGGGATTAATAACCAGAATATTTAAGGAACTCAATAGCAATAATAAAATAATCTGATTTACGAATGGGCAAATGATCTAAATAAACATTTCTGAAGAGTAAACATACAAATGGCCAAAAGGTACACGAAAAAAAAAAGTTCAATACCATTAATCAAAAGAGAAATGCAAATGAAAATCACAATGTGATATCATCTTATCTGGGTTAAAATTGCTGTTATCAAAAAGGCAAAAAATAGATGTTAGCAAGAATGTGGAGAAAAGAGAATGCTAGTACTCTATTGGTGGTAATGTAAATTAGTATAGCCCCTATGGAAAACAGTATGGAGACTCCTCAAAAAACTAAAAATAGATGCACCATATGATCCAGCAATCCCACTGCTGGGCATATATCCAAAAGAAAGGAAATGAGGATGTTGGAGAAATACACACTCCCATGTTAATCACAGCACTATTTACAGTAACCAAGATACTGAGCTAAACTAAGTGTCTATCAATGGATGAATGGATAAAGAAAATGTATATATACTAATATACACAATGAATTACTAATCAGCCATTAAAAAAGAATGAAATCTGGCCGGGCGTGGTGGCTCATGCCTATAATCCCATATTTTATCATGCCACTGCACTCCAGCCTGGGTGACAGAGTAAAACTCCATCTCAAAAAAAAAAAAAAAAAAAGAAAATTCCTATCATTTGTAGCAAAACTGATAGAATTGGAGGTCACCATGTTAAGAGAAATAAGCCAGACACAGAAAGGCAAATATCACATGTTCTCACTTGTATGTGGAAACTAAATAAGTTGATCTCATGGAGGTAGAGAGTAGAATAGTAGTTGCTGTGAAAGGCAGACAGGGTGGATTAGGGACACGGGGAGAGTGGTGGGGTGGAAGTGGTGGTGTTGTGGGGGGTGGGGATGAAGAGAGGCTGGTTAATGAATATGGAAATACAGTTAGATAGAAGGAATAAGTTCTAGTGTTCAATAGCACAGTACAGTGACTGTAGTTAATAATTTATTGTATGTTTCAAAATAGCTAGATTTAAAATATTTCCAACACAAAGTAATGATAAAGACTTATGGAGCAAATTTATATAAAGTATTTAGAATGGAGTCTGACAAGATATGTACTCTATAAATTTTTATCTTATACCTCTTTTCTCGCCCCTCACCATTTTGTCCCTTATGCTTTAGCATTATCACACTACTTGCCTTTTCATGCCACTGTGCCTTTGCATATACTGTTCCTTCTGCTTAGAAAGCCACAACTATCCATCTAATAAATCCCTGCTTGTCTTTCAAATCTCGGTTCAAACATTACTTTCTATGTGAAGAAAGCCTTTCTTTTGAACTCCTGACTGACTTAGTTTCTCTTCTGTGTCTTCACAGGTATCTGGTACACATATTTATTACAATGAGATTAATCATTTCCCACTAGGCCAAAAAGCTCCTCAAGCATGAGAAAAATGATTTTTACACCTTGTTTTCCTCAGGACCCAGTGTATTATCTGACACACAGAAAGTATTAAGATATATTTATTGATTATAAAGTAATAAAATAGTATTTCCAAATCGTCTACTTTTCATGAGTAACTTTGTGCTATGGGGTATGTATATGTTCCTGAAACAATGTGGATGTACCTCCATTATAGTAATTACTGTATTTGTGAGATGTTTTCTTTTTCTCCACTTGACTTACAATCAGTCTCCTTGAATGCAGGTTCCATGTGTTTTCATATTTGTACCTCCAAAAGCTAGCACAAGGTCTGGCACAAAAAATCTCAATGGATATCTGATGAATGAATAAATGAATAAAAATATGATTAAATGATTATGCAGAGCAGAATCAATTCTTATGTCTGGATTATCAGACAGACTCTTCAGGGATGGCAAGTCATCACATGCTTTCTGGCATCTGAGCACTGTGATGGTTAATAAAGAATACTAAATTTATATCTGCCTCAATAATTTCTCAACAAAGTCATCTTTCCTCAACTGAAGAACTGGAGATGACAGTTGCTACCATATAAAGCTTTCAAAATTGTACTCTAAAGAAGTTAGGTGCATATGAAGAAGGCGAAAACTAAACAAAAAATCTCAAACTATCTTTAGGAAAATAGGCAAAATAATTTAATAACAATAAATATATTAACAAAGGGAAAAACAGACAAAAATTAAGAGTTGACATTTTGGGGAAAACAAAGTTAAAAAATCTGTATATGGACTGTGTGTATATATGTGTGTGTGTGTGTGTGTGTGTGTGAGAGAGATATTATGAATCAGAAAAAACTGTTTTTATATTCTTCTTCTCATTTTTAATCAAACATGGTAACATATATAAGCATATAGAAATATTAAAAAATACAATACTCTGTACAATTCTATGTTAACACATTTAAAAACATTGATTTAAAATATTCCCCAAAGAGTGGAAAACCTATGTCCAAAGGCCTAAATACACGTGAATATACTGGGGTGTGGGCTTGCGTGTATGTACGTTTGTGTGTGTGTGCATGTGTGCGTGTGTGTGTATGTGTGTCTGTTCAGAAGTCATAGGAAACCTGAATGGGCCTTTTTAAATATAGCTAAAATTTTAACATTTTCAAATGATTACTTTGAAGTAAGGTGCCAAGTACAATTTTTTCCAAACAATTCTATCTCATTTTCAAAGTATAAGGAATGCCCATGATGTAATAACTGCCTGAAGGCAAAACAAAGACTGAAAAGTGCCCCAGGCCATTTTATTTATGAAGCTGCCTTAAGCTAATATTTAAATCTGACAAGGACAGCACTACACACACACACACACACACACACACACACACACACACACACACGTGTGCACCCCTCTCCCCAGTATTCCTTAGAAAAACAGATTTTAAAACTCTAAAAGCTGTAAAGGCTGAATGCAACAGCAGCTTTTAATACCTACAGAAAAATAACTTAGGACATATTTCAGGAATGAAAGATGATTCAATATTTGAAAAAATTTTAAATATAGCTCATCAACTTAATTGGTCAAATGATACAAATATGTAATCAATACTATAAGTTACATAAGGCCAAACGTGATACAAATTCATACCAACTACTAACTTTAGAAAAAGAAAACCCAATAGTAAATGCATACCAGAAGAAAACTTAATTAGAATAATGAAACATGTCTTTTGAAACAGATATTCTTCATCTTAAATATTTGACATTCTAGCAACGAATCACTAGAAGCAGAGTTATTAAAATCAAGATGCATATAGCCTTAGAAAACCCAGAATAATTGGAGGAAAATGCAATAAAACTGCAAATAATTTCATTAGCTTTAGTTACAACATATAACAAAATCATTAGCTTTTCTATATGGCACCAGTAGCCAGAAAATGTAATAGGCAAAAGCTTACATTCATGATATCAAAATATTCATCCAAAATAAACTACCTAGAATTAAGCTTATATTTAACGAAAATGAAGTACTTTCATGCAAGACAGTGGAAAAAATGAGGGGAGAAGATATATTAGATGCTTTCTAGAAAGATTCAATATTGTAAGAAGTTTATTTTTCCTTAGAGAAATGTATATATTATTATTATAATAAAAATCCTAAAATGAAGTTTCTATTTTGAAACTTACATTCTAAAGTTTATTTGACAAAAAAATAGACAAAAATGCTAATATTGGAAAATAATAAATAAAACACACTGTCATATATTAAAACTGTACAAAGTTAACATTGTATGATACTGCATCAGAAAAGACTAAAAGATTAATTGGATATAGAATGCACAGAAGCAGACTCAAATATGTATAAATATTTGGAAAAGAAAAGGATGCCATGTCAAATCACTGGGTGATGATTTGATACAGCATCATTCTATTATTTTATTCTTTATTATTCAGAATATAGTATTGGGATAACCTGTTAACTGGAAGAAAGTAAAATTATGTTTCTATCTTACATAATACAGCAAAATGATTTATGTAGATGAAGCACTTCAAGTTCCAGTAAACATGTGCAGGACATGCAGTTTTGTTACATAGGAAACATTTGCCATGGTGGTTTGTTACCTATTGACCCATCACCTAGGTATTAAGCCCCACATGCATTAGCTATTTATCCTGATGCTCGCCCTCTCCCAGCCTCCCCAACAGGCCCCAGTGTGTGTTGTTCCCCTCTCTGTGTCCATTTGTTCTCATTGTTCAGCTCATTGAACATGTGGTGTTTGGTTTTCTGTTCCTGTGTTAGTTTTCTGAGGACAATGGCTTACAGCTAGATGAAGCACTTCTTGTGTATAAAAAAATGAAATCACAAAACTCTACAAGCCAGAGAGAGTGGGGGCCAATATTCAACATCTTAAAGAAAAGAACTTTCAACCCAGAATTTCATATCCAGCCAAATTAAGCTTCCTAAGTGAAGGAAAAATAAAATCCTTTGCGAATAAGCAAGTACTCAGAGATTTCATCACCACCAGGCCTGCTTTACGAGAGCTCCTGAAAGAGGCTCTACACATAGAAAGGAACAACCTGTACGAGCCACAGCAAAAAAATACCAAACGGTAAAGAGCATCAACACAATGAAGAATCTGCATCAACACAATGAAGAATCTGCATCAACTAATGGGCAAAACAGCCAGCTACCATCGAAATGGCAGTATCAAATTCATACCTAACAATATTAACCCTAAATGTAAATGGACTAAATGCCCCAATCAAAAGACACAGACTGGCAAATTGGATAAAAAGCCAAAACCCATGAACATAGATGCAAAAATCTTCAATAAAATACTGACAAGCCGATTGCAACAGCACATCAAAAAGCTTATCCACCATGATCAAGTAGGCTTCATCCTGGGGATGCAAGGCTGGTTCAA